>NC_056732.1:165244005-165304005 GCF_019279795.1 Protopterus annectens | reverse complement strand
GGTACCACCAATATTTCTTGGCCATGCTAACTGCCTGTGAGACTCTTTCACAGCTAGGATATGGTCCAAGGTCCCACTAAGACTATTAATTCTTCCCTAAGCCACAAGAAGAAAAAGGTTGTCATTGAGGCTTCAGTCTTTAATCCAACTTCCTCCTTGCCTCAGCCACTGATGGGTGTCACTGCTGTGGCCATCAGTTTCTCAAACCATGGATCTTTTTCTCCTGGTCCCCCTGATTTTCATCCTTGAAATGCCACCATGGGCTAGAGGTCAGGCATGCTCTCTGTGGCTGTACAGTTGCTTTTGCTATGGAAAGGATAACTGTTCTTGCAGGCTTTGGAGAATGTACCGGGAATGCCCCTTCACTATATCACACTGAGGAACTTCTTCCCCAGGGTAGGGAATGTATGTTAAATTGCTGCTTTACTGGATGTCCCCCTACCTAGATGATCTGCTAATCCCAGGCCTCTTCACCTCAGGTTTTACTGCAGCATCTTTTTTTTCAAAACAGGTTTATTGTTTTAACATATAAGAGAAATATCATAACAATTTTATACAAGTAATTAAAAATAGGTATTATTATAATATTCAACAAAACAACTAAAGTATTTACAAAGACATCCACTACAATCAGATCAATTAATTAAACTAAAATACCGTGCTATTGAAATTAGAATTTTTTAACAAATTTTGTAAATTATCCCATACAATATAATATGATGTTTTTCTAGTTGTTCTCATTCTAATTGTGCTTATTTCCATATGGCACATTATATTCATAACATTTTTAAATTCATTGAACGAAGGAGGTGTATCTGAAATCCAATTTCTAGTTATTATTTTCCTGGCCACTGCTAGGATAGACCATAACAAGGGAAGCTTAATCTTTTAACACATTGAGGTACAGGTGTGTTGAATAATATAAGAGACTTAGAAATAATGAAATTATCTGTAAAAAGAGCCTGCAAAAATTCATTAATTGACTTCCAGTATTCTTTCAACTTCATACAGTCATAAAACATATGAGCCCAGTCAGCATTAATTTCTACATTACATCTCTTACATAGATTATCTTTATTATTTATTTTATTCATCATCAAAGGTGTATAAAAAGATCTATGTAAAATTTCCATGTATAAAGTCTCCAGACAATGGAAGATGTAGTTCTATAAGCAGATTCCAATATATATTGTTTATCTTGTTGAGTTGGTGGGTCCCCATTAATAGAGGTGAAATAATTCCAGTATGAATCTACACTGTAAAAAGTTTCTTGTCTGATAATTTTATGTATATATGAAAGTTTACCTTTATCAGAAACTTTATGCTGTAAATTTAATATCAAGTAATCAATCAGTTTTGGAATAGATTCTTTAACTGTTATAGACATTAGATCTATTCTATCAATGAGATGTTGTCTAAAGATCTGAACCTCTAACCAGCAAGTTTCTCTTAGATCAAATTCTTGTTTTAAGAAATCTAGATTTTTAACTTTATTATCAGATATCAACTGATACCAGTACTTTAGATAATTATCTATAGCTATATGAGCTCCTTCAGAAGTAGATGACATAAGCATACCCTGAGTATACATTATAGGGAATACAATAAAATTCCATTCCCTATACTTAGGGTGCATGAATATAAAGTTACGATAACTAATAATAATATTTAATGGGTAACAAACCATATGTTTAGGTGTAATAGGTGAAGTACAAAATTCCTTTAGCAACCACAACATGGAGTTATTTACAATCATATTTTTATGTTTTAAGGAGATTTTCATGAAGTGCATACTAATTAGCTCCCAATAATCTTTCCATTTTGCGATATATGACTGATCTATTAATAAAGTAATAACTTTTATAATAGAAGAGATAATATATAAATTAAAGTCTGGAAAAGAAATACCCCCTTGAGACCAGCTATTAGTATGTTTCTTTAATGCAATCCTAGGTCTATTAGGTGCCCATAAGAAATTTAACATTAGTGTATTCAGTTTCTTGATAATTATTTTTGTAGGTGAAAGTATTATTGATTGTATTAAGTATAAAATCTTGGGGAATATTATCATTTTAATAACTGTAAGTCTCTCCTCCATAGTAAAAAAACATATTATTCCAGGTATTAAAAGATTTTGTATATTAAGAAAACAGGTATTATAGTTATTATATATAATAGATTTAATATCTTTAGATAGTATTATACCTAAATAAGTTATCTGACCTGAATTGGGTACATATTTAGTAAAATCACTAATGAGAATATTTTTTCGTGTATATATAGGTAGTATTTTAGTTTTTTCTTCATTGAATATTAAACCAGAAATACTTTTAAAATTCATCATTTTATCAAATAAAGACTGCATAGAAGAATTAGATCCTGCTGATGTAATTAGAACATCATCTGCAAAAAGTTGAATGTTTGATGTTGTATTTTCGTCTATTTCAAAACCCTCTATGTCAGTACTGTTTCTAATCAAATTAGCCCAAGGCTCCATTACTAAAGTGAATAATAGTGGAGAAAGTGGACATCCTTGCTTTGTACCTTTAAGAATGGGTATTTTTGTGAAACATATGTTCCTACCTTAATATAAGCCAGCGTTCCTTTGTATAAATGCTCAATTAAATTTACAAATGCATCAGAGAAATTTGTGCATTTCAGTAAGGTAAACAGATAGTCCCAACTTACTGAATCAAATGCTGAACCTATATCAAGACTAATAAGTGTTAAATCTTTCTTTTTCCTATTTGCAAAATCAATTAATGTTAAAGTTCTTCTTATATTATCAAAAGTATTTCTATTTACAATGAAGCCCGTCTGATCTATATCTATAATGCCGGGATGATTGTCTTCAATCTATCAGCAAAAATACTCATAAACATTTTATAATCAACATTAAGTAATGAGATGGGTCGATATGAAGAACATCTAGTTGGATCTTTATTAGGTTTTAAAATTGGTGAAATAAATGTATATTGCCAAGATGGGGGTTATTAACTCAGTTTGGGCCAAAATAAAACCTTATGTATTAATGAATATGTAGTTTTAGAAAGGATTTTATATATATCTGGTATAATACCATCATTACCCGGTGCTTTGTTTGATTTAAGCTTATTTATTTGTGTAATAACTTCTGTATATGAAATACTCTTGTCCAATAGTTTAATCTGTTGTTTATTAAGCTTTTTATTCATGTTTGTGGTTATAAACTCCTTTATTTTATCTTTAGGTTCCATGTTAATGTTGTTATGGTTAATCTTGTGAAAGTGATTTCTAAATTCATCCAGTATTTCTGGTATACTAGAAACATTCTTCTTTTCCTTAGAGAAAAGATTTCTTTGATATGGTTTTGTTTATTCAATCTTTTGTTTTATTTTTAAGTCTATGTAAGTATTTGGGGCTTATTGAATAAGACAAAACTTGCATTTCTCTAAAGTTATTTTAACTTTATGAGTTAAAATTTCTTTGTATTTCTCATTTAGTTTGTTTATTTCTTCAATAACTTTCTTGTCCATAATATTTTCTTTATTATTATGTTTATAAGAGTCTAATTTACTTTGAATATCTAACAATTCCTTATCCCAAGATTTCCTTTTATTATTATACCATCTGATACTTTGTCCATATAGATATGATTTTAAGGCATCCCAAACATAGACAATGGAGACTTCAGGAGTACTATTTATGTCTAGAAAATGTTGTACTTCTGAAAGTATATATTCTTTATAGTCTTTTAGCTGAGTTAAGTATGCTGGTATCCTTTTGATCTGAACATTATGAGTATTTTTTATCATGAATTCAAAACAATTGAGTTATGATCAGATATAGGACATGAAATGATTTTGGAATTAATTAAATCTGTTACCATCTGGTTAGAAATAAAGACCCTATCTATTTTTGAATACGTTTTGTATCTGTTAGAAAAAAAGGTGTATGGTAATGATTTTGAATCTATCTGATTATTAATGTCATTCAAATGATAAGAATTAGCAAAATCATTTAAATGTTTTGCATTAGATGTAATTCTTCTTTTCCTTATAGTGGTAGTATCACTTTCATGTAGTATACAATTAAAATCACCAGCTAAAATAATATCCCCTATAGAGAATGATATGATCTTATCAATATGATGTTTCACTGTATTAATACTAATTCCAGGTATCCAATATACATTAATTAAAGTGTAAGTCTTCCCATTAATTTGTATTGTAACCATACAAAACATTCCTTTGTCATCCTGAAAAGACTTAATGGTTTTAGGAATGGGCATACTTTTATTCCATAAAATAGCCATTCCTCTTTTTTTCTGAGTGTGCTCTGAACTAACCAATACTGTATACTTATTAGTGGCTAGTTTATCAATATCTTTTTTCAAGAGATGGGTTTCTTGCAGGAAGACTAGATTGGCCTTGTGTAAATTAATGTATCTTATTAGGCTTGCCCTTTTACATGGATTATTCAATCCATTAATGTTTAAAGAAATTCCTTTTAAAGATGTCATTTGGCATTTTTAAAACTCAAGAATCTTATGATCGAAATAACAAATAACAAGATAAATAATGTTGCATCTCCTCTTTTAGGTGTACCTTTAAATATAGCTGTATTTATTAAATCTCTTATGGGATTTTGTATAGGATTCAATTTTGTTTGTAGTGACAATGAGTGTACAACATATATTGTGGATGTCAAAACTATATACATATAACAATGAACAAGTGAAAATAATGTAAGGATTAAACCTTGCATCCAGCCTGGAGTTGAAAACTCCAACTTAATTTACTACTCAAGTTAACCCCCTACCCTAAGCAGCAGTACCTCAGCTACCACCTTATCAATTTAATACTAGTTATATTTAACTGAGGTTAACAGTTTTCAATTCAATTATCTATCAAGACAAAACTACACATTTGGTAAAACAGCATCATATAAACTAAAATAAACTTTTTTTTTTTTTAAACTGTTCATACTACTATATAGATCTATGTAATATATAACACTTGTATTCAAATAGCATTCAAATAATCTTGATGTTAGAAATCAAGAGGAGAGAAAATTAGGTTCTAACATTCATTTAAATCAAAAACTTTGGCTAATATGATTCAGACATTACGTATATTAAGATGCATCTATTTTCTGTCATGTGAATACTATTAACAGCTTCCAAAAAAAAAATCTTGAATTGTTTGTATATGAGCATTTACTTAAACTTTACTGCAGCATCTTGAATTCACTCTTACTGTCCTACAACAACTGAGATTCACTGTCAGTTTCAAAAATTCTTCCCTTTAACCTACTCAAGACCTGTTTTTTTGGGTTGCAGACTAGACACCAAAAACATGCAGGCCTTCTTAACCCAGGAAAAAAGTGCAGAGCCTTCCAACTTACTTACACTCTCGAACATCTCCCCAAGCTTGTTCAGCCAGGTAGATTCTCAGGGCACTATATTCATGGTAGTAATCATGCCAATGCTCCCTTTAGCCAGTCTGCATATAAGAAAAATTCAATGTTACCTGAAAAATGTATGGTTTCAACACTTTGCCCTCTGGCTTATAGGATAGATGCTTTATCCTTCCAGTAGGATGTTTCTTTATACATTCCCTTTATTTTCTCTACTTCCAGAAGTTCTGCTAATGATCTGAAAAGAAAAGCCAAAAATCTTCTGGTGACTCACTTTTGGCCAAGGCAGCAGTGGTTCCACATTCTCTACCATTTAGCCAGGGGAAATCACCACAAGCTATTCCATAAAGTGGATCTGATTACACAACAGAAAGGTTAGGATGAAGCAATGATCCCATCATGTTTCAACCTAAGCCTTTGAACGATAGGATTCTGATTCCCTTTAAACACCAATTTTTTGAGGAAATGCACCAGGTTCTCCAGAAGGCAAGCAGACCCACCAACCTGAAGAGATTTTCACTATGGTGTCAAGAAAACAATCAGTGACCTTAAAAATCGGAGATTCCTCTTGTCTTATCCTATTTGTGTGAGCTCATGAAAAGTGGTTTGGCATATTCTTCTGTTAAATCCCACTTTTCAACCATTTTTGGTCAGTCTTCTCCTCAATCTGCCTGTTATCTCCAGGCTTGAGGTCAACTAATTTTTCTTCACTCAAACCATCTGAGAAAAACTGTACCCTCCCCATTTCAACTTTTTGCTAGAAAAACTCACCTTGCCCTGCCTTGCTTTGAGCCAGCTGCTTCAACTCTCAAATTCTGCATCTGGAAAAACATTTTTTTGCTGGCTGTCACTTCTGCTAGGAGAGTGTCAGAACTACAGGCACTCATAGCCATTCCTCCTTTTCTTATTTTCCATGAGGACATTTTGTCCTGAGGGTGAACTCTTCTTTCATGCCAAAAGTGTCAAATGAGAAGTTCCTAAACCAGGCTGCACTTACTTTCTTTCCCATTCCACAGAATAGGGGTGAACAATTTCATCTCTAGATGTGCACAGACAACTAAGATTTGGTCTGGAGAAGACTAAGTCTATTTGTAAGTCAGACCAAGTATTTTTCTGTTTCATGGACTCTATGCTGGGCCAGCCAGTATCCACACATACTATTTCAAACTGGATTTCAAAGTCCATTTATTTTTGCTACTTACACTATTTCAAATCCTTGTCCTCTTACCTAAGGGCTCACGCTACTAGATTAGTAGCATCTTCTGGGACTTTTTACAAATGGGGTAGATTTCAGAACCATCCTAGAAGCTGATACCTGGTCTTTTATGCACACCTTCACTAAACACTGCAGAATTAATTACTTTACTAGGTCTGTGGCGGCCTTTGCCAGGTCAGTCCTTTCTGGCTTCTTGGAGATATTTCACCATTTTCAGCTATCTTGTCTTCTGTTCCCTTAAGCTTTGTGAATCACCCATCTGTTTGGAATACTGCAACACTAATTTCAGTTAAGATATAGTACAGTGCTGTAACAGAATATGTTGTACTGATCACTGTTCTAGTATTCCTTCCTATCCTCCTTCCCCCTTCTAACTATTTCCTGTTCTTCTCTTTACTAGCTGCCCTGTGTGGCAGATCTTAGGACCAAGAGGGCCTCCTTTTCTCCTGCTGTCCCCCCTCCTAGTTGACTACTTTTCTCTTAGATTGTCTCGGCTACTGGCTTGGAGACAATCTAAGGATTCATTCTCATATGTTTGCAAGCTGAGATCATATGTTGGATGGATGCTTCTGGGAAGGTTTAAGCTTTGGTACCCCAGCTGCACAGCAGCAGTAGAAAACCCATCTGTCTAGAATACTGCAGTGATCACTAGGACATCTGCTGTTATGGTAAGTTCTTACACAACTTTTCTTGTTATGGATGCTTGCTGGTGGGTAAAAAGACTATCTGTTTGCCAACCTATTACAGGGTAATTATTAACCTGCAAAAAGGGATTGCACATCATGCTTCCTGAGCTGAATCATTACTTCTCACCCTGCATACCCTAGAAAGGGAATTATAACCGGAGCCTCTCTTGCTCTGGTCTGTCAGCTGTACCATGATGGTCTTATTGCACAAGAAGAACAGCACCTATTTGTACCTTGTGTACAGTGAAATGATGACGGTCTCTCAGTGGGTCATAGACTGTGGCATTTCCTCTGCAAATGCTCTAATTCCATGGCAAATGGGCATGCTGGTGGATTTCTTTAGCTTCAGTTCTTTTCTAGTCTTGGAACTACCTTGTCGACTCTGAATCTTCTGGGATTAGATCACCCAGTAGATTCACCTGATGTTCATCGTGTTTCACTGTTGCAGTCATTACACTTGGGTTATCCTGCTGGCAGGCTACCCGCAGTCGGCCTGAATTCCAAAGTCCTGGTCTGGCGTCGGTTGCTGTCACCTCTTCCCCGACGTCAGTGCGCCAGGGGTATAAAAGATGCAGCCGATGCCATTTTCTCCAGTCTTTCTTGCCGTGCAGTGCCCGAAGCAAAAGCATTTCGCAAGTGCCGGTCGGCCGACTCCTAAGATTTTCGAAATTGAATTTCAGATCTGAAGTCTTCTATAAAGCTAAGTACCCCGTTGGGGAAACTTTTTTCTTGCTCCAGACCAATGTCAGAAAAAGTTAACAATTGTATTTCTTGTGGGAAGCAAATACCTTGCCTAGGCCCTGACCACGACGTTGCTAGTTGTCGGTTTTGTGCTAGATTTAACCAACACACTATTAAGCATCGGTACGATTTTGCTTTTCATTACTTTGGCCGAAGGTTTAACTACATAATGCCATCAGAACAGCTGACGACCGGAGTTTATAAAAAGCGCAAGGAAAAAGAAAAGGACGGGCATCCGAGGTCCAAAACCGACGATGAAGCCTCTTCTAGGCCAGTCACTGGTTCTCAGTGAGGCGCTTTCGCAGCCCCTGACACCCATTACCTCAGAGCCACAGGCCGCCTCCGACTCCCACGTAGAGACAACTAGGCCTCTGGATACTCAAGATATTGGGCCTTTGGAAGCTAATCCCTCAGATGGGTCTGGAGCCGCTGAGCAGGCATCGGCTTCTGAGGGTGTTTTCAGACCTACACAGCTGTATATCAAGCAAACTTCAGCATCAAAGACAAAGACTAAAACAGTTTTAAAGACAAGAAAACAAGTACAGCATTCTCCAGGACAGACTTCCATGCCTAAGAAACAGATGCTCAAAATGGCCGAAGACCTAATTACTTTGATCAGGGGCTCCCATCCCCCTCCTGATAAGAGGCTAGGCAAGACACTGAATATGATTCCTCTGATCAGGTTTCCATTTCCTCTGACTCCTCTTCAGAACAGGGATACTCTATTACTCCCTATGAGGATTCTGATGCTGAAGAATCTATTCCTTCAGCTTCTCATCCTGAGGATTATTCATTTGGGGAAACCTTGCATACCATGAGGGAGCATTTCCACTGGGAGAGCCAAGATTATTCAGATTCTAAGAAAAGGCTCAGAGACTTTCTTTTACTACCTCAGCACAGACCTCTTGCTATTCCTCCTGTTCTAGACATTGTAGATGATGTTTTTTCAGAGTCCGGCCTGTCTCCCGGCTCTTTACCTCCTGCACCTGTTAATCCAGTAAGATACTACAGGGTTCCAGATTCTCATAAATTTCTATATAAAAACCCTGCTGCTGACCCAGAAACTATTTCACAGGGTCCCAAAGGGGTCAAAGCTGCTACTGCAAAAAACTCTGTCCCCTCAGATAGAGATTCTAGGGAACTGCACAGATGGGGGAAAAAAGTTTACACTTCTGCTACCTTGGCTGTAAGGGCTTTAAATTGCCAGTTTCATATGCTTAAATATCAGCAGTATTTAATGTCTCTGTTAAAACAGAAAATGTTGACAAATTCTGAATGTGCTGAGAACAAGGAATTGCAGGATTTATTGCATCCAGCTGAACAAGTGGGAAAACATACTTTGCAATGTGGTTATGATTCACTGGAGGCCTCTTGCAGGGCCGCTGTAACAGGCTCGGTCATTAGAAGGCATGCTTGGTTAAAGGAACAGACTCTGCCTGATCATGTTAAAGCAAAATTATTGGATGCTCCATTACAGCATGATACTTTGTTTGGTGTTAAGGCAGAAGAGGTGTTAAAGAAAATGGAGGATAAAGCTAAATCTATGCAGACAGTGAAGGATTTCTTACAGGTGCAGCCACCCAGATGTAGCAGGAACTGGTCTTCTAAGAATTGGTCCTTTCCCGTGTCAGACAGGCCACAAAGAGGCAGATACAGATGCCCTAGAGGCAGACAACAGCCCCAGGGCTCATACAGGCCCAAACAGTGGGGTGCTTCTACCTCCAATAGCAGAGAAGACAAATCACAGCCATATAGGAAACCATCCCAATGACTTCCCTCTGCCAATGCCAAGCATTTATCTTTTGGCAGCACCCTTAGGGGGAAAGCTAGCACCTTTTTCACAAAATTGGCACATGATTACCCAGGACAAATGGGTCTTAAATATAGTCTCTCAGGGCTACAGGTTCCACTTTCACACCCTTCCAAAGGCAAAAGGTATGCCAGACCTGCCACACAATCAATGGGCAGAGGCACAAAACCAAGTTTCATCCCTCATGGACATGAGGGCTATTCAGCCAGTGCCACAACAAGAGCAGGGACAAGGATTTTACTCAAGAGTTTTCTTAGTACCAAGAAAGGTCAAAGCATGGAGACCAATTCTGGACCTGTCTATTCTAAATACTTTTCTGGATGTTCCGAAATTCAAAATGTTGACTCTGCAGCAGCTTCTGCCCATGCTGGACAAAAAGGCTTGGCTTGTAACTTTGGACCTCAGAGGCATACCTGCATGTCCCAATCAGACAATCTTGCAGAAGATACCTCAGATTCATAGCTGGCTCAAAGCACTACCAATTCTCTGCACTGCCCTTTGGCTTATCTACTGCGCCCAGGGTCTTCACAAAATGCCTGGCACCAGTAATTGCATTTTGCAGACAAAGAGGAGTTCAAATATATCCCTACTTGGATGACTGCCTTATTCAAGCAGAGGCCAAAGACATTCTACTAAAGCATCTGGTGTTTGTAAAAAGATTACTAATTTGCCTAGGGTACACAGTAAACAAAAAGAAATCAGAACTAGTACCTTCTCAAGAAATAATATTCCTGGGTGCAAGCTTAAATACAACTGCCCAGATGGCTTATCTCATGCCAGACATACAAAGGCATCTGACTTCTTACTTCGAAAACATGGCAACAAAGACCCAGTTATCTGCAAGAAAAATTCTGCAGGCTCTGGGCAACATGCCCCCCCCCCTGCATTCTGCTAATTTCATATGCAAGACTGCATATGAGGAAACTACAATGGTACCTAAAAAGTGTTTGGACTCAACATTGCCACAGCCTGGAATCATTAATTTCCCTCATTCCTTGCCTGCAACAGGAGTTTCGATGGGGCACAGGCCTGTCACCACAACAAGGGACAGCCATTCACTTTACCCACAGCCAGGCAAACACTAACAACGGATGCATCAGATTATGCCTGGGGGACCCACATGGCGGGAAAATGTATTCGGGGCACATGGCCCCCAAGCCAAAGGCATCTACACATCAATCAAAAAGAGATGCTAGCTGTACAAAATGCCCTGACAGCCTTCAAGGACCTACTTCATCCAGGACAGCTGCTGATAAAGACGGATGACACCACAGTCATGTGGAACATAAGCAGGGGGGCACGCATTCCGACCCCCTCTGCAGACAGGCCATGATTTTTGTGGAACACAGCATTGACTTACCAAGTACACCTGCAAGCACATTCCTGCCAGGAAAGACAAATGCTCTGGCAGACGAACTAAGCAGAAACCTCATGGACCCTCACAAGTGGAAACTATATCCACAAATCTTCAGCATGATAACAAGGAAAAGGGGACGCGCAGACATAGATCTTTTTGCCTCCCCTCACAACTGCTAACTCCAGAGATTCTGCACAAGGACTTATCACAAACAAGCATGGAAAGTGGATGCCCTGTCATTCAGCTGGAACAACCTTACAGTATATGCCTTTCCTCCACAGCCTCTCCTCCCCAAGGTACTCCTAAAGGTCAGACAAGAGACGCCACAAATGATACTGATTGCCCCGGATTGGCCATGCCAGCACTGGTTACCAACCCTAATGAGCTTGTCCCAAGGCCCAGCCTGGACATTGCCTCAAATTCCTCATTTACTGACCCAACAAAACAATCAGATCATGTACAGCCAACTCAGAACTCTAAATCTAGCTGCATGGTGGATACTGTAACCATTCAGAATATACCTCTCTCTAAAGCGGTTATGGATGTCATTTTGGAGGCCAGGAGGCCCAGCACCAGAAAATCGTATGCAGAAAAATGGAAGAGATTCTGGGCTTGAAACCAGGCACAAGGAATTGACATGCTTGTTCCAAATATTCCTCAGATTTTACAATATCTAACTGAGATGCTGGACAAAGGCCTATCCTTCTCATCAATTAAGATCCATGCCTCTGCCATTTTGGCTCATTACAATACAGACCCACCTATTTTTTCATATCCATTGCTTAGGCAGTTCCTCAGGAGGGTCAAAAACATAAGACCTCCAAGGAGAGCACCAATACCTGCATGGGACCTCAATTTTGTCTTGGAAAAACTCACAATGCCTCCTTTTCAGCCAGCCAATACAGCTGACATAAAATTCTTATCATGGAAAACAGCTCTGCTCCTAGCAATAACTTCAGCAAGAAGAGTCTCAGAGTTACAGGCATTAATGGCTGTGGAACCTTTTATTATCTTCCATCCGGACAGGGTTTCTCTAAGGACAAACCCAACATTTATGCCTAAGGTAGTGTCCAGTGCGGCTCTTAACCAAACCATTCATTTGCCTACTTTTTACCCAAACCCACAGAATAAAGGGGAGAGACTTCTGCATTCTTTGGACATACACAGACAGCTACGCTTCTACTTGGACAAAACTAAATCTTTCAGAAAGACTGAGCAACTTTTAGTGGCATATATGCTGCAGGATCACAAGGAAAGGCTATCTCAAAGCAGACTATTTCAAAATGGATAGGACACTGCATTTGTTTCTGCTATTCACAACATGGTAAATCAGTGCCTACGGGCATTAGACCACATTCTACCAGGGCAGCAACCACCTCAGCAGCCTTCCTCAGAGGAGTACCAACCAAGGATATTTTGGAGGCTGCAACTTGGACTTCAGTGCACACTTTTACTAAGCACTACCACTTGCCTGTTTACTCTAAATCCAGAGCAGGCTTTGCCACTGCAGTCTTGCAGGGCCTTATAGCTACTCCTAATTCTATTTAGACCTAGCCGCCCAACCTCAGCTTTGGGATTCAACCCAAGTGTAATGACTGCAACAGTGAAACACGATGAACATAGTACAGTTGTGTACCTACCTTAAATGTAGATGTTCGAGTGTATTCAACAGTCCAGGTTACCCACCCACCATCCCCCTTTCTTTGCTGGGACTAATCTGTACTTCTCTATCCTATACAACCTATGTGGTGTATTTGCTTATAGATGAAGGTATTGTTTATTTTAGTGCATGCTTTTATTAGCAATTTTTTTAGCCTACCCTTTTGGGGGCATCTGGGGCAAGAAAAACAGAAGAAAATCACGTCGGCTGCATCTTTTATACCCCTGGCGCACTGACGTCAGGGAAGAGGCAACAGCAACCGACGCCGGACCAGGACTTTGGAATTCAGGCCGACTGTGGGTAGCCTGCCAGCAGGATAACCCAAGTGTAATGACTGCAACAGTGAATACACTCGAACATCTACATGTATGGTAGGTACACAACTGCACTTTTTTTTTTTACTCAAGAGAATATAGTTCTCCATCAGTTCTAGTTGATTCATTGGGACATAAGGGAACTGGCAGTGGCTGCATTCCCCAGTGGTAGAGAAAGTACTTGTACTCCAGTAATCTTTTCTCTCTGCCATACCTAATGGAATTCAGAGAAGAAAGACAAACTCCTTTATTGGCTGCATCTTGTTGTGTGTAAAAGGTGACTGTAGTTGTGCAAAATTCCATCCTTTTCCATTTGAGTCCCCCCCATTGAGAATAACTCCAAATTCCCTTCAGACCTGGCTGCTCCATTCGTATCTCTTATTCAGCTGGACCTCCAGGTGGCAGTTTTGAAAGCGATTCAAGCTACAGATATTTATATTTGTTACTAGTGCTGCTGAATTTAGAGATTTTTCATTTGGGCAAATATATTTCCTTTCTTACTTCAGTCATTGAGTTTACAGGTGGTCTTCACCTACTACAAGCATACAGTTGACTTTGATTCTAGGTACTCTACAGTCAGGATGCATGCTTCTGCCATAGTATTTGCCATAATATTGCATCACAGTCTTGTGGGCAGCAGAACTGTGGACCCAGTACCAACATTTCAGTGAGTTCCTTAAGGGGAATTTGCATCTTTTTTCCTTCTTGAGACTGGAATTGCATGATTAATACATAGTCCTCCTGTCAGTCAAGCTGGTTTGGTGGATTTGAAGGTCAACTCTTTGGAGATGTTCTTCTTGGTGGCCACTGCAATGGCCCATAGGATCTTGAAGTTATAGTGCTTTATTTCTAGGGAGTAATACTTGATCTTTCATAAGACTCAGGGGTACCATTGGACTAGACTGCATTTCCTTCTGAAAACAGTTTTGTAATGGTTACTCAATTGATTTATCTCCCTATTATTCATTATAGAAACAAAATCCCGAGGAATGGCGCTTGCTTAAACCCTTAGTAGGCAATGTCATTTAGGGCTTTACCGTAAGTGAGTGAGAGAGATCAGAAGACAAGCCAGATGTTTCTCACCTTTGCACTGGTAAAGAAGAGTCTGGCTGTAATGTAGCAAACTCTTTTATTTCATTTACAAGAGCAACCGTCATTGTATCATGAAGCATTTTTGTCTTGCATAATGTGCAGTCACGCATGGTGCAGTTTCATGCAGTTTTATACTATACACTGGACTGCTTTTACATCCATTTAAAGGTTTGTTGCTTATACTTTCTAAAGAAAAGTCTATAATTTAAGCAGACTGTTCACAAAGCTTAATTAGATATTTGTTACACTTATTAATTTAACATAGTTATTGAATATTGATAAATTCTTTTTTTCTCATAATTTTTTTTAATCTTTCAAATACATTTGAATGAATTCCATAGTATTTATACATAACATCTTAAATAACTATGTGCACTATTTACATTAACCTGACACTATAAGATCGTAATGTATACAGTTACTTTATAAGTATGTCCGATCCATTATCAGAGTGTCTGATCAATTATTGTATAGTGTCACTCAACGATGAGACTTTTCCCCAAGGGTTGTTGATAAATGGCCTTGGATAAATTCTTAATTCTTTCATTTTAATTTCCAGTAATGCTGTGCCCTTCAGTAGGCTGTAGAAGTCTTCCAAAGTTGGTATTGTGTTTGTATTCCATCTTCTTGTTATACGCTTCTTTGAAATTGCAAATATAGTCCATACTAGATGCATGTTTGACCTATTCAAATAAAAACCTTTGTTCACATTTAGTAATACACGAGCTTTAGTTAAATAAAATGATTCATTAAATAAAGCTTGTAGAAAATTAATACAATTCCAAAATGGCTTCATTTTAACACAATCAAAGAAAATATGGTACCAATTTGCATTGTGTACTTGCTGACATCTCCAACATATTGCTTTTATGGAAGAACTAATTTTACTGATTCTGTCTGGGGTTTAGAATGCTCTGTGCAAGCATTTGCAGTTAAAAACTTTCCAGTATTGTGTAAAGGATGTGTATGTTATTGATAATAAGATATTTGTTTTAATATCTTCAGTTAACTGTATTGAGTGTCCTTTTGTTATATACTTCCAATATGAAGTTTTGGGTGTTGTTTTATAGTTTATCAATATATTGTAAAAGTTTGAAATACTGTTTCCCATGTCAAAGTCATTATATATGATTTCATATATGTATTTCGTAAATTTAGGTATTTCTTTAAATGAAGAATTGTTAATTATTCTACTTAAATCTTGTGAATATGACAGAATAGTCTGTAAAGTTAGCCAGTCCTGTTTTGGAATTTTGTATGTTGATTTTATTTCTTGCATATCTAAAACTTTTAGTTCTTTGATACATTGGCGCCAACAAACAAATCCTTTCTGTTCCCAGGAATTAATCATTTCTCTATATATTTTATGTGGAAAGTTCTTTGTGACAAAAATATTGTTAAAAGATCAATCCAGATTTTGAAATCTATATTTGCATTAATAATTTTCCTAAATGAGTCAATGTAGTAATTAATCACACGAGTTTTAGTGGGTTTAGTTATGTTATATTGCATACTAATAACACCATATGTGCCATGGCAAATAGTTTTATCTGTTTGAAAATTTTTTTGTAAATCAAATTAATTTATTGATATTACAGTTAGTCATTCTTTCCAATTTGCAAAGTAATTTGGACTTACCAATCTGAGATTGTTTTAGATATTGATGCTTTTATATATGTTTCTGTATCAGGACAGTTTATTCCTCCTTGTTTCCATGGTCTGATATGATGTATTAAAGCTGTTCTGTTTCTTTTGGGAAACCATAAAAATTTTATTAGGCATAAATTTACTTCTTTAAGTATGTTCCTTTCTGGTAACAGTTGTATTGCCAAGGCTATATATCAGATCTTGGGCAGTAAAACCATTTTTATTAACTGTAGTCTATCTTCAAATGTTAATATTATTTTTTACCATTTTTCCACAGAGATTTTAATTGTATTAGGTTCATAGGTTTATACTAGGCTATCTGCCCTAAGGCATTTATAAGCCTAGCCCAAATTATTGTGGCTTACGCCACCCCTTATATGAAAAAATACTGTGCCCATTAGTTTGTTGTGCCTCTGTCCAGCAGTGACCCAGAGATGATTCCCGGGGTAAACCTACGATCTCCCATCCACAGGTCTAGATTTCTCTTGAACAGAGTCAGCGAGGTGCTCTGCCTCACATGGACCGGGATTTTATTCCACAGCATAGGGAGTCTCTGAGTGATAAATCTATCCCTCCAGCACGTCCTATTTATATCCGTGCTAAGGTTTAAGTCGCTTGCTCTAGTGGTTTTGGTGGATTTGGATTTTTGAGGTGGAGCATGTCCATTAATTCGGGTTGGACATGGCCTTGTATGTCAGGCACATGTCACCTCTGAGCAGACGGTATGCGACTGAATAGAGCTGGAGTTTCTTCAATCTGGCAGCATATGACAGATTTTGGAGTCCCTTTATCCTTTTGGTGAGGAACTTTGGGGTCTCTCCAATTGCTGCAGATGTCGGGTGAGATACATCCCGAATGGGGCATTGTACTGATCATTGGTCTGATAAGTGAAGAGTACAGGGAACAATGACCTCACTAGATCTGGATGTGAATCCTTCATGATCAGGTGGGCAATGTAGAAGGTCTTTCTAACCACTTTAGCAATGTGAGTGTCAAAAGAAAGGCCACTGTCAACCTGGGTCCCCAGGTCCCTGATAACCTCTTCTGTGCTTAGTGGATTGCCACCTATATGGTAGCTTGGGGTTACCTTGTTTTTCCCGAAGGGTATGACTATACATTTTTGGCGTTAACTTCAGGCCATGGCTCTGGCACCAGCTATCTGTTTCCGTGAGTCCCTTCTGAAGGATATCCTTGTCCGATGCACTTTCCACTATGGCCCAGTTTGCAGTCATCTGCAAACTTTGTCAGCCAAAGTCCTCCCATGTTGGCCTGTACTTCTGAGAAGTAGATGCCAAACAATAGGGGCCAAGGACCGAGCCCTGTGGGACACCACTTGTGACCGGCTTGGAGTCTGACACAGCGCCAGCAACTCTAACCCTGTGGGTTCTGTCCTTAAGCCAGTTTGCAACCCATCTTGTGACATATGGGTTTACATTTAAGCTGGTAAGTTTTTCTACAATACCCGAGTGGGGTATTGTGTCGAAAGCCTTTGCAAGGTCAAGGTAGGCTGTATGGACTGCCTTTCCTCATCAATGGCCTTGGTGACTATTTCAAGAAGTCGACCAAGTTCAAAAGGCATGATCTTCCCTTGACAAAGCCAAACTGGGTCGGGTCCAATGTCTGCAAGTCCCCTATATCTTTGTTTATGAGCTCCATTATGATCCTCTCCATAGCTTTGCAGACTAGACTTGTTAAGCTTATGGGCGGTAATTACCAGGGTCCGTGAGGCCACCTTTGTGGAGTGGGACCACAGTTGCCGTGACGCCACTCCTTGGGCACGTATCCTGTGGTAAGGCTGAGATTAAACAGCTGCCTTATGTGGGTTTAATTCCTCATTTAGCTCGTGTAGCACACAGCCGGGACACCATCCAGTCCCATTGATGCTGTGTTTTAGCTTTAGAGAGAGCAGCTTTCACCTGCGCATTTGAGATGTCCGGAGGCTACACTCGGCTGGGATAGTTATCTCTCCTTTAGGGGAGAGGGGGTGAAGTTTGCACTGAACCTGTCTGCCAGTATGTTGGCAATGTCTGTGGGTTCAGTGATTTTTGTATCATTTTGGACTAATTCTGAGCATATCTGTGAGTTTCCACCCAGGTTCCTAACATAGCTGAAAAAGGCCTTATGATTGTCCTTTGAATCCATGGCAATTTTTCTCTCAAAATTGGCCTTAGTTGATTTTATGAGTGCTCGTATTTTTACTAATAATGATCAGGGTGACTTCCTTTTATGGATTTTGTTCGATCATGTAATAGCTTTCTCCTCTTATTGTAAAGTTTGTTAATGGCTGGGGTCCACCAGACTGGACGTTTGCCCTTTGTGGAAAGAGTCTTGGTTTTATTTGGGATTGCCTGATCCATGCAGTTCTGGAGGTGTTCATAGAAGGCATTTGTAAGGTCTTCCGCAGCTTGGGTTTGGTTTCCTCTGACTCAGGGGCCTTGAAGGATACCACACCAGTCTTGAGTAGTGTGAAGTTTGCTTTAGAGAAGTTCTTCACTATGGTCTTTTTGTTTGGGGTGGGGGCGGGATGTGGATTTCCAGTGAGATTAGTTTATGATCAGATCTCACCAATGAGGGATATACTTCGTGTGGAGCATTTTGTCCCCATGTTTGTGACAATGAGATCTAGTATATTTTCTCCTCGTGGGAACAGTGACTAGCTGTTCCATGGCATTTGAATTTATGAACTCCAGGAACCGTTGGGCTAGAAAGTTAGGGCTTGAGTAATGTTCCCAGTCTATATTCGGGTAGTTGAAGTCACCCAATATGATGGTGTTTGGAGATACATTTATACCCTCCAGTGTCTTCAGGAAGGCTGTGTGGGGTTCCTGAGTTTGAGAGGGTGGCCTGTAGCATGCTACAATTTGTAGAGCAGTTTTGCCTATGGTTAGTTGCACCTGGATGGTTTCCAAGCTTCATGCGTTGCCACCAACCTGGAGGTGTGAGTATCCTTTATGAATATGGATACACCCCTCCTTTTGTGGAGTGGTCTGGGTTTTGGGGCCGAACGCATGATATGAGGTAAAACCTAATAGTGCCGGGTGCTCTCAGGAGCCTTGAACCAGGTTTCAGTTACAGCACAGACATCGATGTTCTCCATACTGATAAGGGCCTCGAGTGCGTGCATTTTGAGATTTAGACTTCTGGCATTGAGCAGCATTACCCTCAATTTCTTCCCATTTTTGTTTTCTAGGGTGGTAGGTTTAGAATTTGAGCCTTGCCTAAAAAGGCACTATGGGGTGGCAAGAGCCTTAGCCAATATCCGAATCCCAGGGTGACAGGTGCAAGCCGTCCCTTGCGAAGCAGCGTGGCTTGTCAAGCATGTCATCCCAGGCAGACAGACACTGGATCCCCTTTGAATGACACCAGACATTAAGCCAATTGTTAAAGCTGATCATCTTGTCTCTATATTGTGGCATCATTCTTGGTGAAGGAAGGATACTGCTCAGGGTTAGGGTCATACCTGCCTGGGCTACATTGATGATGTTGTAGTTTTTTGAGACTAATTCATTATTGTCCTTGTATAACTCAATTCCTAGATATTTTAAGGTAGATTCTTGTTTCCTTATGATGTGATCCCCCCTAGTCTGCAGTTCTTTTTTTATTTAAAAATAACAATTTTGATTTTAATTTATTGAAATGGAGTCCTGAAATCATGTGAAATTTGTCAATTAATATATCTGATTCTTCTAATGTCTCTTTTGTATTAGATAATGTTAGTAATATGTCATCAGCAAATAGCATTACTTTAGAATTGTATTGTTCATAAACCTCTATTCCTTTGATTTTTATATTGTTACTAATTGAATCTGCCAATATTTCAGTAGCCAGAGCAAATCGAATTGGTGACATGGGGCATCCTTGTTTAGTGCTTTTGTTATATGCATAGATTCGGAGGTAAAAGGACCTAACTTGACATACGCTCAATTATTTGTATATATGTTCTTTAGGAGATGAACAAAGGATGCAGGAAATTCATATAGCATTAGAATTTTGAATAAATAGTCCCAATTTAGGGAATCAAATGATTTTTATATATCTAAGCCAATTATGAGTGTTTCTTTATTTTCTTTATTAACATGATGTATAAGAGAAAATATCATTTTAAAATTGTCATGTGTGTGTCTATGATATATAAATTCAGTCTGATCATTATTTATTGTTTTGGAGAGTGGTATTTTCATTCTGTTAGTTAATATTGTCATACAAATATCTTATATTCATTATTTAATAATGATATAGGTCTATATGAGGTACATATATTTGGGGATTTTGTTTCCTTTAGGATTGGTGAGATTAAGGAATATCTCCAAGAGGGTGGTATTAAAGCTTGTGACTAAATTCCTATTAGAGTTTTATGGAAGAGGGATAGTATCATTGAAGGAAAAAGTTTATATATTTCCATAATTATGCCATCTGTACCTGGAGGTTTATTATTTTTACCCTATTTATTGTATCTGTAATTTCTTAGTAGGATATGGGTACTTGCAGATCTAGTTTAAATTTTTCTGGTATTTTTTTTATATTAGAATATTTTTCATCTAGATTTAATTGATTGATATGTATATATATTTTTTGGAAATGTTCCATATAGTGATTTCTATAGGCATCAAGAATGTCACCTATATCCAAGACATTTTTCCCTTTCTTTTCATGGAAGATACTTTTAATGTTATTAGCTTTTGATTGTATTTTGATTCTTGTGGATAAATTATGTAGATATTTGGGAGAAGTGGCCAAGGTATTAAGTTTTAGATTTTCTAAAGCTAAACTAGTTTCATGTGTTAGAATTTTGGTGTATTTATTGTTTAATACTTCTACTTTCTTTTTCATCTCCAAATGATTTTGATTTTTTTTCAGCTTTTACTGACAAAATTTTGGATTGTAGATCTAATAATTCAGAATCCCATTCTCTTTTTTTTTATATCAAGTTAAGGTTTTACCATATATGTAGCTTTTAATGAGTCCATATCATTATTTTATTTATCTCTGTGGTGTAATTAATATCTAAGAAGAACTGTAATTCAGATAATAACCAGGATTTGAACTCTTTAATTGTATTTATATATTCTGGAATTCTGGAGTTAGATTAATGGTTTGTCCTCCTTCTGAAGTTTTAGTATCAGTGAACTGTGGTCTGAAAAGGGGCAAGGAGTGACTGCAAAATTAATGATTTTAGAGTGTAAGTCATGGGCAGCAAATATTTTATCTGTTCTAGTTTGGGTACCAAATCTGTGATCTAGATGGGAAAACAAAGATTTATCTTCTTTAAATTTGAAAGTATCTGCAAGATGAAATGATTCTACCCACTTGTTTAAAGCTTTTGATACAGCAGGTGTACGCAATGGTCTTTTATTTGTAGTTTCAGAAATATAAAATATACAGTTAAAATCCCCTCCTAATATTAAGTTGCCTTTATAATTATTGGAAATGAAATGAAATGCAAGTGTTTTTTAACGGTTCCTGTTCCAATGCCTGGGATCCAGTATAGATTGGCTAGGGTCCATAATCTGTTATTATATTTAACTATTACTAATGACATAAGGCCTTCTTTATCTTCATACTTATAAATGATTTCTAGGTTAATCACATTTGTTTTCCATAAAATTGTTACCCCTTTTGTCTTTGTCTTACAAGTGGATTGCGCCAATATCATATATTCCTTGGGATTTCATTTGTAATTGTCATTTGTTTTGAAATGAGTTTCTTGAAGGAACACCATCTGTGCTTTGTTCAGTTTTAAATATTTCGGTAGATTTGATCTCTTGCTAGGATTGTTTAAGCCATTGGTATTTAAAGATAATAAAGTTAAATCCATTTTAAGTTATTTAGAGACTATTTTTTGTTTTATTGTGACTATTAAACATTTTCCTCTGATAACTATAAAGTATATGTTTGAGCTTTTAAAGGAAATTCTCAGTATTATACTTTGAGTGTTTACCAATAAAATAATGTTTTGGTCAGGCATACTAAAATTGTTTTTGTGAAATAAATTTAAGTTAATAAATGTTAGCAAAACTAAGATCCGCACTAGCCATGGAATGAAAATCATTCGTGACCTGATGGATAAACCTAAGTCCATCAGATTATCACTCATACCTTGACAATCCAGAACATTTGAATTATCATATGGCAAATATTTGTAATATGAATAAGCAATATTTATATTATTTTGAACAGATATAGTACTATTGTAGATTAGACAGAGTTGTAATACAATATAAATGTCTGCTTATTGTATAAGCAATTGATATTTACATGAAAGATAGGTGAAAAGCAATTCAATCATAGTAAAGTAGGATGTATCATATATAAAACCTCAAAAGATTATATCGCACAGTTATTTAACATATTCACCCTTATTGATGAAGTCTTTCAAAACTTATTACTTAATATAAATAGATGGTAATGGTAATAATATTTATACCTAATGTTTATAATACAATGTATTTTACTGGATATAGCAGATGTTATATTTCATTGTTTGCCAGCATTTAAGTAATCACTTTGTTTGTTGCTAACTTACTTAAAGCATCAAGTTTGTTTTATGTGAACATTGATGAAAGTTAGTGCATTTTAATTATCAGGGCATCCCTCTTCCCCCCATTTCCCTACACATACAGATTTTCATATCTATCATTTTTTATTATAACATGAGTGAAATTATAGGTTAAAAACAACAAATTCACTTATTGTGATTAAATGATTAGAAGTTCCCATTACATATTCATAAATTGCCATTTTATGGCATATGCTGAAAGTCTTTAGATTTAAGTGTCAACATTCCATTTTGTATAATCAGATTATTGTCAATTTAATAGTATTTGTTCAGAATGTGAGAATTACATTCTGTGACATTCCTAGTTCAGGCTTCTGTTGTTTCCCTTGAACAACTTTGACAATTTGATGTCATGTATAAAACCTTAGTTACCTTGGTTACAGCTTAAGTATTATGTATGGTCAAGATGGGTTACAAAAGCTACAATTCAAGTTAAAGCAATTACATGACTTGTTATGCATATTTACTTATATAAGAAAATCATCATGCTTCCCCTTGGTGTTCAGTGTAGTAGTGTATGTCATTTATGACAAATTAAGACATTAGTGTTATTATACACAAGCCCATGTTATTAAATCCTAACTTTAATATCTAAATTCAGCAGACTGCTTCATTTTATATGACGATTATATATTTTATGTCTAGATTTACTAAAATCATACATTACATAAGTTATTGTGTGTGGGTTTTTTTGGCTGTTGCTTAGTTATTTGAGAGACCACAAGCTGTAATGCTTATTCTTATTATTAGCTCCTTCCAAGCATGTTTATACAGTCCATAGACTTTAAATTGTGAGACCCTTCTAGTTTCTTATTTGTTATAAGTATATTTCCATCCTTACATACACACACATCAGTACTTCAGGCACGGGAAACAATGCCCATTAAGTTTTGCCAGAATACCATTCACTAGTTCATGTTGTGTGTTTCCAGGCTTTTCTTAAAATATCCAAACAATATTTGTCCTGTTCCATTTTACCAGTCTGTTCTATGCAGTGGCCACTCTGCCAGTGAATCACTCAACACACCTTCCATTCCCACAGATATTTCCACAAAGGAAATCTGATGACTCTCTAGCACTTCCTGGCAACACAAACACCCCTAGAATCAGCTATCCCCATATGCCCAACACGTCTGAGCAAGCTCACCTCCCAGACCATTGCAAAGGGTACTGCATAAGACCAAGTGCTCTTAGTCTTTCACAGTAACTCAGACTTCCACTCTTATGTAAGTCCTTAATGTGTTTGGACCAAAATACATTTTAAATATAAAACTGCGCTTATTATTATTATTTTTTTTTATCAAGAATCAACTTTATGAGCTAAATGAAGTGTTGGGAGACCATCAGTCTAGGTACATGTAGTTTAAAGCAACCCCTTTATTTTATATATATATATATATATATATATATATATATATATATATATATATATATATACATTTTTTTTAACCAAAAACTTCATTGCCGAGAATCATCTTGGAGGCTCTTCAGAGCCGTTAAGCATTATCATCACTAAGTCTCTGTTACCATAGCAACACCCACTCCACAAGGGGGGAGCCACCACAGACCCCGGGAACTACCGCCCCATTAGCCTGACGAGCTTGGTCTGCAAGGCCATGGAACGTATCATCATGGAACTTATAAACAGAGACATTGGTAATCTCCAAACTCTGGATCCCACCCAGTTCGGGTTTGTAAAAGGCAGAGCATGTCTCCTAAACCTGATAGACTTCTTTGAAGCAGTCACCAAAGCCGTAGATAAGGGTAAGGTGGTTCAGACAGCCTATCTAGATCTTGCCAAGGCTTTCAACACCATCCCCCACTCTGGAATTATAGATAAACTCACTAAACTAGGTATAAATCCCTATGTCACAAGATGGGTTGCCAACTGGCTCACTGACAGAACCCACACTGTGAAAGTAGCAGACTCCAAATCCGACTTCGAACCAGTGACAAGTGGAGTACCACAGGGTTCAGTCCTGGGTCCTCTCCTGTTTGGTATCTACTTCTCTGAAGTACAGGCTAACACAGAAGGTCTTTGGCTAATGAAATTCGCAGATGACTGCAAACTAGGAGCCATAATCGAAACTCCTAACGATGTGGACATCCTACAAAAGGGCCTCACTGAGACAGATGCCTGGTGTCAAAGCCATGGCCTCAAACTCAATGCCAAAAAGTGCATTGTCATCCCCTTTGGTAAAAACTCTGTATCCATGAACTACAACATAGGCGGTAGTATACTTAACACCGAAAGTGTGATAAGAGACCTTAGGACACAGCTGGACAGTAGTCTCTCCTTTGATAATCACATCGCCACAGTAGTCAAGAAATCCTTCTACATGGCACACCTCATCACAAAAGGTTTCTCATCCAGAAAAAAATAAGTCATTGTTCCCTTCTACTCATCACTCATTAGACCCCATTAAAGAGTACAACGCCCTTTTTGGTATGTACCTCACAAGACATCTACAACAACTGGAAAGGCAGCAGAAATACCTCACAAAGAGGATTACTGGCCTCAAACAGATGCCCTACGCAGACCGTCTCAAAAAACTCTAGCTTTACTCCGTCACATATCGCCTACTCAGAGGTGATCTCTGCCTAACATACAAAGCTATGTCAAACCCAGAGCTGTTGGACATGCTCCACTTAAAGAAATCCCAATCCCTCCAAGCTACACGCTCTAGGGACCTAAACCTTGTTACCACAATAAACAGAACATGCCGGAGAGATAGATTCCTGTCCCAGAGACTTCCCATACTCTGGAATAAACTACTTATCTATATCAAACAAAGCTCCTCATTAGCACTCTTCAAGAAAAATCTTGATGATTGGATGGGAAGTAGGAAATTCACCCCGGGGATCACCTCTGTGGCTCTGCTCAACAGTGGCACAGGAAAATAATTTTCTTGGGTGGCAAAAGCCAGGGTACCTTTTTGGCTGGGCTTGTATAGGCCCCAGGGCCGATAGCCTAGTACCTACCTATGTGAGCGTCTGGTTCTGTTAGTGTGTCTGTGTACTGCATACCAGAGGCTCGCGATGCACCTGAAGCAAAGCTTCACTTCACTGCAACTTCAAGCCTAAATTCCCTCCATTTCAGTGAGGCAGCAGCCAGGAAAAGAACAGAGAGCAAACAGATAAAATAAAAACTCCCAACAAGCCGCCACAAGAAGAGATAACACATTCTTCTAGCCTTCCCACCTCTCACTCAGCAGATGTATATACAAACTATTCTCTGCCAAAATATCCCAAGTCACAGTTTTCTCCACCCTCCCCCTTGGTCCACGTTAAAACACCAAATGTCTCTTCCTAATACACGAGCATCAGAAAACCTCAATCACAAGCCACACCCTACAGCTTCCCAGAGACGAAAATGGCAACATACAACTGCCGGACACAGCTGCATCCACACACACCATGTGAGGCTTAGTCAAATAGCACTCGAAGCTATGATACCTGCCATAATTGATATTAACTATATTTAGACAGAATAATAATGACATTTGTACTAAGAGCTTGGTACTATTATTTAACCAGGATATACATGACATTTCTAAATCATACTTTAAGTGGAGAAGGCATTAGTCTCCATGACAGCATTTTTTTTTCAAAACACTCTATTGTTTCTGCTATTATATATGATAATTTGTTACAGTTGAGTCTGAACTCTGGTGAATGGTACCTTGTTGAATTAGTTAATTAATTACTTAAATTATTATAAGTAAATCAATGAAAAATGAACAAGATAAGTATTCGAGTTCAAGTAGGGGAATAGAAACTTCTATGTTTGTATTATATGTTGCTTTGTTTGGCTTACATATAATGTAAATAGTATCTTGTCCTACCTTTGTGAAGAATTATTGGAGTCTTTGAACATTCTGAATAAATCATTACTGCTTCTCAGTTAAGAAACCCTCCTTTTTTTAAATAAAAACAAATGACAAGTGATGTACCGTATCAGTTGATACTTTGAGAGATGTAGTTGTAAGAGTTATTTTTTGGGACAGGTATCTTGGAATCAGTTTTTTGTTTCTTCTTTCTAGCATTAGGCCAATTATTTGTTTCTTTTATTCTTTTAAGAGTATGGGCCATCCATTCCATTTCTTCTGGGATAGACACTATGTTGTTGTTTTTGATGACTATGGTAGCTTCTTCTAAGTCATTAAAGGTTCTCATCTCATTGGCAAAAAGTATTTTTTATCTTGGCTTGAAAGGTCAGCTGTGCTTTAATGTTGTTTAGTTTCAACAGTTTGATTATTGGCCAGACTTTTTCCTTTGTTCTAGTATTCTGGAAGAATAATCATTGTCAAACCTTATCAGGCTTTGATTGTATGTTAAGGGTGATTTTCTCCAAGCAGATTTTAATATTAGTTCCTTGTCCAGAAATGAAATAAATTTTATAGCTATGGATCTAGGTGGAGTATTTGAGTTAGAAGCAGGTTTCCTCAGTGCTCTGTGTGCCCTTTCACTTCCAAATGAAAGTCCCTCTTTCAAGTCTAAAAATTCAGGATTCCAAGTTGTTAGGAATGAAATAATGTCTTCTCCTTCAGAGAGGATTCATGGCTGTATATCCCACATGCTAAACAGAAAAATATATACCTTACACCATTTATTCCACTCATACATACAAACATTATGTCACATAGCAGTACACTGAGTCAAGACGGTACTACACACAGAAGGTATGGCAGATGTTCTTCATCTCACATTGCTGCAGTCCTTACACTTGGGTAGTCCGCTGTCCTCGGTCGGCCCGAATATCAAAGTATAAGGCTGACGTCGGTCAAGGCGCATTTGACTGACATCAGGACGTTAGGGTACAAATGCGCATGACCGACGTCATATCCTCAGTCTTTTTTGCCGCATGGTCCGATGCAGAAGCAGCATTGCAAGTGCCGGTTGGCGTTCTGAGATTTTTCGATTTCGAAGTTTCAGACCGAGTTCAAAGTTGGCTAAGTACCCCGTTGGGGAATATTTTAGTTTTTTCCTGCCTCAGTGATTTACCGGATGTCAGAAAAAGTCAATAATTGCATTTCTTGTGGGAAACAGATACCGCATAGGGATTATCATACTTTGTGTATTCCTTGCTTAGTGCCTGAGCACGACGTTGTTGGCTGTCGCTCTTGTGCTAGATTCAATAAACGCACTATAAAGAGAAGGTTGGATTGTGCCAGGTTAGTCTTTGGGAAGCGGTGCAATTATAAAATGCCGTCGGATGCTCCGACGCCCGCTTCCTCGAAGAAGCGCAAGGACAAAGCAGTTAAGCCTAGGCTAGAAGAACCGTCTGTACCGGACGCCGGTTCTTTAGAGGTGTCGGTGGAGCCGGTGGCTCCACCGGAGGTTTCTTTGGGTTCCCAGGGAGAGACTTTATTATTGCAAGATGTGGCCTCTCAGGAGGCAGGTCAGGCTGAAGGGGCTTCTCAGGTTACTATACTCCCCTCCCTTCCTAGGGTGGCTAGGCCCTCTCCTTCTGTTTCCAAGGCTTCTCCCAGAGGCAGGACAGGTTCAGCTTCAGTTGGTGTCACCCCTAGTTCTTCTGGAACTGTGCCCAAGAAGCATATGCTTAAAATGGCAGAAGATTTGATTTCTTTGATTAGGGGTTCTTTGCCCCCTCCTGATAAGAGACCTAGGGTGGAGCCTGAGCCTGGGAGTTTTGAGCAGGCTTCGGATGTTTCAGAGTCTTGGCTGAAGACTTGCAGGAGTATTCTCCTTATTCTGATTCTGATGTGGATGATTCTACTCCTTCTGCTTCTCCTCCTGAGGATTTTTCTTTTCAGAAACTCTTCATTCTATGAGGGAGCATTTTAAGTGGGAAGGTCAGGACTTCTCTGATTCCAGGAAAAGGCTTAGAGAATTTTGTTTTACCCCAGCATAGGCCTTTGGCTATACCTCCTGTTTTAGATGTGGTGGAAGATGTTTTGCAGAGGCTTCTCTTAATCCTGATTCTTTGCCTCCTGCTCCTGTTAAACCGGATAGATATTACAGGGTGCCTGAAGCTCATAAGTATCTATTTAAGAGTCCTAGGGCAGACCCAGAAACTGTTAGTCAGGGGCCTAAAGGTGTTAAGGCTTCTGTTGTCAAGAATCCGGTTCCCTCAGACAAAGAGGCCAAGGCTTTGGATAGATGGGGAAAGAAAGTTTATACTTCTTCCACTCTAGCTATGAGGGCTTTGAATTGCAAGTTTCACATGTTAAAATACCAAAACTATCTCCTTTCACAATTGAAGTCTAAGGTTGATGCTCTGGCGGAAGGTATTGATTGTAAAGAGTTGCAAGATTTAGTACATGTTTCTGAACAGGTGGGTAAGCATTCTTTGCAATGTGGTTTTGATGCTGTACAGGCCTCGTCTAGGGTGGCTGCCACTGGGTCAGTTCTTCGCAGGCACGCCTGGCTGAGGGATCAGAATTTATCTGACCATGTTAAATCACGGATTTTAGATGCTCCTTTACAATCTGATGTGTTGTTTGGTTCTCCTGTTGAGACAGTCTTAAAGAAAATGGAAGACAAGGCTAAGTCTATGCAGACTGTTAAAGATTTTTTGCAGGTTCAGCCTCCAAAGTTTAGTAGAAATTGGCCTACTAAGGGGTGGATGTATCCTTCTTATGATTCCCAGTCTAGGGGTAGATCTAGACGTGGCAGGGGCAGAGCTCAGGGCTCTTTCAGGCCTAGAACAGGGAGTTCTCCTGCACAGTCTTCAGGTGAGGGCAGGGGTCAGTCCTTTCGTAAACAGACCCAATGACCTACCTTTTCAGCTGCCAGAGCCTTCTCGTCTGGCAGCACCTTTGGGAGGAAGGTTGGCACTTTTCAAAGAAAATTGGAGTTTAATTACCCAAGACAGATGGGTATTGGATATCATACACCACGGTTACCGGTTTTATTTCCATACCTTGCCTCCTTTCAAAGGCATGCCAGGCGTTCCTCCTCCACAAAGAATAGAGGCTCACAAGCAAATTTCTCTGTTACTCCAAATAGGGGCCATTCAGCGGTCCCTATGCCAGAAGTGGGCCTAGGATTTTATTCTCGCCTGTTCCTAGTACCAAAGAAAGGGAACACGTGGAGACCAATTTTGGACTTATCTATCCTCAACACTTATCTGGACATTCCCAAGTTCAAAATGTTGACGTTACAGCAGCTTTTACCTCTGCTGGGCAAAGATCATTGGATGGTAACTTTAGATCTCAAGGAGGCTTATCTTCATGTTCCTATCAGACTCAGTTGCAGGAAGTATCTGCGTTTTCGAGCTGGGACTTCTCATTATCAGTTCTCTGCATTGCCCTTTGGCTTATCTACTGCCCAGAGTGTTCACGAAGGTTCTGGCTCCAGTGATAGCTTTCCTCAGGTTAAAAGGAATACAGATTTATCCATATTTGGACGATTGCCTGATTCTGGCTCAAGAAAGGGACGAGCTTCTTCATCATTTGGGTTATGTGATAGCAGTGCTAAGATGCCTGGGGTATTCTGTGAACGAAATAAAGTCCAGTCTAGTACCCTCTCAAGACATGTGCTTTCTGGGTGTGAGACTGAATACAGCATCCCAGATGGCCTTTTGACCCCGGACAAACAAAAGAATCTTTCCCTTTACTTTCATCAGTTGTCTCATCAGTCCGGGCTGACTGCAAGGACAGTCCTTCAAGCCTTAGGGTTCATGGCATCTTGTATTCTGGTGCTTCCCAATGCCAAACTGCATATGAGGAAGCTACAATGGTATCTCAAAATGTATGGACACAGCACTGCCAGGATTTGGACACTGTCATTCAAATAATACCTTGCATTCAAAAGGAATTTTTGTGGTGGGCTCAGGAATGTCACCTAAACAAGGGACTCTCTGTGACCCGGCCAGAGGCGAGTCAGATTCTAACGACAGATGCCTCAGACAAAGCTTGGGGAGCTCATCTGAATGGAAAGTGGATACAAGACAAGTGGCCTGCCAGACTACAACATCTACATATCAACTTGAAAGAGATGTTAGCAGTCCAGTTTGCATTAATAGCCTTCAAGGATTTACTTCTACCAGGGCAGGTGTTGATTCTAACAGACAACACAACTGTCATGTGGTACATCAACAAGCAAGGCGGAACACATTCTTATCCTCTATGCAGGCAAGCAATGATTTTGTGGGAGACTGCTCTCAGTTTACAGCTAAATCTTCAGGCAAGGTTTCTGCCGGGAGCACAGAACTCCTTAGCAGATGTGTTGAGCAGACAAATTATGGATCCCCATGAGTGGAAATTGGATCCTCATGTATTTCGGAAATTGACAGTGTCATGGGGAACTCCAGACATAGATCTGTTCGCTTCCCCACTAAACCACCAGCTGCCAAAGTTTTGCACAAAAAGGTTTCATCCCACAGCTTGGAAAGTGGATGCTCTTTCTTTCAATTGGAGCAATCTTCATGTGTATGCCTTTCCGCCTCTGCCTCTCCTCCCAAAGGTACTACTAAAGGTCAGACAAGACAAGCCAAGGATGATTTTGATAGCTCCAGATTGGCCTCGACAGCATTGGTACCCATTACTGAGGAGCCTGGCACGGAAGCCTCCATGGCCTTTGCCTTGATTCCACACCTGTTGTCTCAGGAGGACAGTCATTTGCTCAATGTCAAGCTTCACTCTCTGCACCTAACAGCCTGGCATATTCTGTTTTGAACCATTGTGGGCCTCCACTTCCACAACAAGTTTTGAATGTTATTTTGGAAGCCAGAAGGCCTAGTACAAGGAAAGTGTACGCAGACAAATGGAAGAGATTTTTATTTTGGAGTGCAGCAAAGGATTTTGATGTTTCTGGGCCGAATTTAAGTGTGGCTCTTCAATATCTTACTGAGTTACTGGACAAAGGTTTGTCCTTCTCTTCTATTAAAGTTCATGCTGCAGCAATTTCGGCTCACTATGATTGTGACCCACCATTGTTTTCTCATCCTTTGTTCAAGCAATTTCTTAGAGGGGCAAAGAATATAAGACCCCCATGAAAAGCTCCTACTCCTGCTTGGGATCTCAATTTTGTGTTGGAGAAACTCACTCTACAACCTTTTGAGCCTGCAGCTACTGCTGAATTAAAGTTTTTATCATGGAAGACTGCTTTTTTGTTGGCTATTACCTCTGCAAGAAGGGTTTCTGAGTTGCAGGCCCTTATGGCAGTTGAGCCTTTCTTAATTTTCCATAAGGATAGGGTATCTTTACGTACTAATCCTTCCTTTATGCCTAAAGTGGTTTCTAGTGTGGCTTTAAACCAAACTATTCATTTGCCTACCTTTTATGCAAATCCCCAAAATAAAGGGGAAAAGATTTTGCACACTTTAGATGTACACAGGCAGTTGCATTATTATTTGGACAGAACTAAAGGGTTCAGGCAGTCTCAGCAGTTATTTGTTTCTTTTGCTTTGAGTTCTCAGGGCAAGCCTGTGTCAAAACAAACTATTTCTAAGTGGATTGGGTTTTGCATTGCTTTCTGTTATTCCCATCATGGCAAGGAAGTTCCAGCTGGGATTAGGCCTCATTCCACTAGGGCTACTGCCACTTCAACAGCTTTTGAGAGGGGTGGCAACTAAGGATATTTTGGAGGCAGCTACTTGGAGTTCAGTGCATACTTTTCCAGGCATTATCACCTACCACTTTACTCTAAATCCAGGGCTGGTTTTGCCACTGCTGTTTTGCAGGGCATTTTAGCAGCTCCTGCTTCCTTATAATTTGGCCATCCTCCCTTTCCTCTGCTTTGGGATTCTACCCAAGTGTAAGGACTGCAGCAATGTGAGATGAAGAACATAGTACAGTTTTGTACCTACCATAAATGTAGATGTTCAAGATCCACATTGCTGCAGTCCAATTTACCCTCCTCCTTCCCTCTGTTGTTAGAGGCGGTTGTGTGGGTTGGGTGGTCAATTGGGTGTATATTGTCTATTGTATATATTGTACATATTTTTAGTGCTAGGATGGTTGGTTGTTGGTTTGCTGTCTTTTGGTTTTTGACCTTTATTTTTAGGGTCTTCTGACATCTGGGGCAAGAAAAGACTGAGGATATGACGTCGGTCATGCACATTTGTACCCTGACGTCCTGATGTCAGTCAAATGCGCCTTGACCGACGTCAGCCTTATACTTTGATATTCGGGCCGACCGAGGACAGCGGACTACCCAAGTGTAAGGACTGCAGCAATGTGGATCTTCGAACATCTACATTTATGGTAGGTACAAAACTGTACTTTTTCATGACAAGGAGACAAGCATTCACCAGTTTTTTGAAAGTGAACATGGACTAGTCCTTTTCACACACCAAGGTCTGTGTGAATATTGGGAATACCTGTAAATATTGGTGACTGCTTATATCACTGAAGTTAATGGTTGCTCATGAGTGATACAGGCCTGCCATCACTAAGGGTGTGGAAGTGCAGCAGAGCTTGCCCTCGCTGAAAAAAAATTCTTTCTGTTTTTCTTAACTTGAATGTGATTTGCAGTGGAATGATTATGATGTTTTGTGATCACTGTTTGTGACTGGGTCTCAGCCTTTTATTATGAAGCCACTGATGAAAACAATGTGAGGGTATCTGTACCTGGTAGTTATTGATGTAGAGGTTTAAATATTTCAAGAGCCATTACTGCAGTACCATTGATTGCAAATCTGACCACTGAACTGGAGTTTGTTCCACACATGGCATTTGATAATCAGGTGCATATACCATTTCTAGCATGGACAGCATTGGCACTTAATGTACGTAGTACTCACAAGGAGCTTGTCTCCACAGGTACATCTGGAACTTCCAGTTGTCTGCCTCTTTTGGTGTCACAGCATCCCAAGGTCCTGTCTGCAGCACCAGAGGTACCTGGTGAAGAATAAGCGTAGATTCAGGGTGTCTGCACATGCAGGTATGTGTAATACCGTGTCGAGTCTCCGCAGCATATTTACCACTACCTCTTGTATTGTAAACATGTATTCTGATATCCATTTCAGTTCATTCTTGCAAGTAGAGGACTCATCTGGTGGGGTCACTATAGTCACCATCAGGCTAGGAGAATTCAAAATACCGACAAAGAACCCCTTCACTGTTCTCTTATCACAGGTCTGAACAGACATGGGAGTCTTATTTCCAGAGGTAAAGAAGACCAGTATTGAGAGGAAAGGCCAAGCAGGATGAGAGTTACACCTGCTCCGTCAAGTGATTGTGGCAGTGACAGTCAGATTTGTATTCTGTTTGATATGGGCATCAGCAATCTTAAAAAATTCTTGTGTCAGCAGCTGACCATGACATAATCATTAGAGGAGGTAAGGACACGGTGTGAGAAGGCTTGCCTCTGAAATCAACTGCATCTGAAGTCTTTGAGTTAGCAATTAATGAGGCACTAAGTGGTGTTGGTCACTTTTTTTAAACAAAAAGGGAGATAAGCACAGCAGCTAATAGGCAGACTTTACCATGCTAGAGTACCTACTGTCTGCATATATGGGGTGGCACAAGTAACATTTTCACCTTTAGTCATGGACCCAGCTGTAGGTCAGTACTGCAGACTACTACACCCAGCCGTCCATCACCAGCCTTGTCACAGTTCTGGCTGGCTTGAACATAACTCTTGGAATGCTGCATGGTGCTGGAAGATCAGATATGGCACAACTATGCCTTTATACAACACACACACACACACACACACACACACACACACACACACACACACACACACACACACACCTACTCACACACGAGCTGTGATGGCAAACATGTTTAAGATATGATGGAACAGTGGGTGCCATATATGAGGGCATTGTCTAACACACACCCCATTAAGACATCCCTTGGTAAAGTGACCCAGGCTTAGAGGGCATTTTCTTGGGTATCACCTGCTAGTGCCATTGATGACTGCACCTGCTGAGCATCTGCACCACCATATTCTGCTGTGTGTGAACACACACATGGGTGGCTACCTGTGAAGGAACCTATGATGATGCTCCCATAACGAATATTCATAGTTGTGGCAGTAGCAGACAGTCCAACCTGCGATAAGCACTTGTGGTTATGCATATTATATATTGTTTCTGCTGTCCTTTACAGCTGTGTGATCTGTGTTCTGTAAATATAAAGATATGCTAGAAATCTTGAAATAGTAAAGAACACCATGTCTGATACGTAGTTAATTTATCATATGCAGTACACGTCTTACACTGTATTGCACCTTAGTCATGGCAGGAGCTCTTGCTTGTACATTGTTTTACGTTATATACAGTAGTGTTGGGCACATTAGGGGCATTAGTGTAGCACACATAACATACATATCTGCCACATGCTGCATTGTATGCAGATCATGCATGATGGTGATGAAATGCCATAACATGAACTTGATGTGCTCATTCTACCTTGTGTACTGGTGGTGGTAGTGCTTCCTTTGGATCCTGTCACTGGTATCCTTTTTGTGTGTTGTGGTCATACATTACCAGTCATATACTAGATGTCAGGTTCCGTTTCATGCACATGTTTTGCAGTATAGCAGCAGCTGAAAACAGCCTTCTTTGGTGAGTACTTTGTCACATTCCATGAGGCATCTAGACACCTGAACTACCACTTCATGACACCAGACATGTACTTCTCCACTGTACTTTATTGTTTGTGATGACTTGTACCTCATTTCAACTAATCATTGAGGATATTGTGTAGCAGTCATCTTCCAGGATTGCAGTGAGCAGTATCATCACCTGTGGAATACAGAGAGAGCATTATTTGGTAATTGTCGGTCCTCTATTGCCCTGTCCTTGTAACACACTTTTCTTAGTATAACCAACGTGGTGAGTGGCTTTCATACTAACAAGGTGACCCTGAAAGACTGCCATACCCTGGATATTCCTTTGTGTTATGCAAGCATCATGGACACTTGCAGAGTGATTGCAAGAGACGTTAGCTGTAATGCCATCTGCAATGCATATCACCTGGCATTTAACAGAATAAATCCCTTCCCATTAATACTTGCTAAACCCTCATTATTTCATGGGGTGTGTATTGCCCATACTGGGAATTTCTGACAGATGGTCAGGTCACAGGTGGATGAAAAAAGTGGCAAATTATTACTGGTTGTATGCATGGCTAGACAGCGCATGAAAGCAACACAAATGTCAGTATATCTCACATAAATAAAACGTGTACAGCATTTGGCAGTAATCTGTACAAGTATGCACTGCTACCATTAGGCAGTAATACACAGTGCAGGCAAAATACAATGAAGGACAAATCAACAGAGTGTCAGGTGCATGCTAGCTTGAGTTGAGCTATCACCCATACATTCAGGCTATAATGCCCCACAGTATGTGTGCTGCACAATGAACATCTTATGATCGTGTATGTGTATACTTATGAACCTTGCTATGGTTCCTCTTCATTTCTCTTTAACAGTGTCACATACATCTGTGCTTTATGCTTTTATTGAAGATTACATGTTCTGGATACATGTTCTGGATGCATGACTGACTTCATGGTATGTAACTCCCCATGCTATTCCTGCACTTGGTACTGTAGCTCATCATTCTACATCCGTGTGCCCTCTTTGACTACTTTCTCCAGCAGCATAATGACTGCTGCTTGCAGCCATTTTGTAATGCATTTAGCTGCTTTTGGCCATGCTGCTCATGCTGATTTTGCTGTCGACCCACACAGGTGCTTCTGTTTATTGGTCCAGTCAGTTGCATCAGAATTCATCAGCAAACCTACCAGCCTGTGGAAGGCTTGCGTGGCAGTTTCTTATTCTGAAAGGCATGGGAGCGTGAAGTACTCTGTATCCCCTGCAGAACACCAGAGTATCTCTGTTGCCAGAGTGGAGGTTGCTACACTAGCCTTAATGACGAACAAGATGGTGCAGTTTCACTGTCAATTTGGTGTAAGGTCCACATCTCACATGTCACAAATGATGTCCAGTGTGTCCACTCCATCATGAACCAATCAAGGAGTCCTTGTTCAGTCAGTATAATGGAGTGTTGTGAAGCACAGTGGTGACAGCATTGTCACATCATCACTGGATATGCAGTTAATGTATTGAAATTCATTCATAATGCCGAATGACCAGAACACCAAACTGCATTGTGAAGAACACAAAAGGCCAAAAGGCACATTGCCAAAAACCTCTGCTGATGTAGCATATCCCTTGCTTATTCTGTATAACAACTCTGAGATCGGACTACATTGGGGAAAGCGGAAAAAACAGTCCCAGCTGTTCTGTTATCTCTTCAGCATTTTCAGTTTTGACGCTTTGTGTTCGTCATAATGCCCTTTAGTGCTCCAGCTGTGCAATGCTATGAATGTAACCCCCTGTATCCACACTTTTCTTAAACTTAGCTTTGCCAGAATATGCTAGATTTATGCTACTCCATTCAGTTATTCTTGGCTTGGCTTGTATGCAGGCTGAACTTCCTTTTTAAGCAGTCTGTTTTCCTGTGCCCTGAATGATGCAAGATTGTATACTGTTAAAGAATCGTGCAGCTTTATGATGCCCTTATTTATATTGCTTCAGTCATCATTGTGACATAACCTTTTGCTCAGATGCAGTGCAGAGATATCACTGGCCTAGTGTTGCTGTTTAAAATAATAACCTTTTTGCATGTTCAGTCTGTTGTTGCTTAAACCTTAACTTTTTTTTTTTGCATGATCGTTTTGTTTTGCATGATCAATCTGCTGGTTTCTTCTTTGTAGATTTATGCACATCTATTCATTGTTTCCTTATTAATTAACCCGTTTTAGCTAGTATATAACTTTATTATGTCATGCTGTCCCCATTTTACACTGTAACCAAAAGGTACAGTACTTTGTAATGTTGCCCTGTCTCGCACAATTGTTGTCATCCAAGTCTTACCTAAATATGATCAAGTGTGTGGGCCGTACTAACCCTGTTAAAAGCACAGTAAATAAGTAGCGATAGTGCTTTTTTTTGCTTGCTTTTTTTACAGATTTTCACCTTTTTGTTTTCTCTCCATTAAACAGAAATCCTCCTTTACATTGTAATATGCAGATACGGTTCCTCTGGGTGTCTTAGGCAGGCAATTGCACAAAACGGTTGAAAGTGTTAGTAACTGTTTTCATATTAAACTATGATTGAAATCCTTGTTTCTTGACATACTGCAAGCATGCAAAACATATGAGCTGCTGAAAAGAAAGAAATAAATTCAAGTAATGTATGCAAGATGATGCTACATATCTCTGTTGCTCACCTTTTTGTTAAATAAGGGCTGATGTATGGGGTGGCTGAAAATCTGTATCTTGTATACAGTACTCTGAAATTCCATATACCTATTCCCTTACAGATATTAAGTAAGAAAAGTGCTGCTTTAAGCAGAGTGATTTATTTTTGGTGGATTTTATTTAAGCGGGGTTGAGGTGGAAATGTAGATGATATCACATAACTGACTTAGCAAAAACAGCTGATAAACTGCTAGGGCCATCTAGAGTTTGTAAATGAAAATGGGAATTAGTAGCTTTGCAGCATTAAGGTTTACTCCACTATTTACTGACACAGACTGATGAAGTCATACATGACTTGTGGAACAGCTTAACATAGCTTGCATGTTAGTCTGTAAACACACCCTTTAGGCTTTCGCTGGCAGGAGCATAACTTGATTACATATTTCCCTATTGTACCCCATGTGTTTCAGTAGATCAGACTGTGTGTAGTACACTCACCATGTTGGTGAAACTAGGAAGTGAGTCAGTTTAAATTGCATCCTCGCATCTCAGTCTTGGCTGCCACCCTAGTTTGAAATCCTGTCCAGAAGGGAAATGATTCTGTATCCTTGGTCTTGAGTAGAACTTCAGTGTGATGACAACATTTGTAATGTATGGTATAGTATCAATCTGTTTCCTGAGCTTTACTGTAAAATATATCTGATCTTGGCAGCCCTGTTGGTCAGGTCAGTCAGAATTTTCACAGCCTTATTGCCTGTCACTGTTAAATGAAATGCTAATTGTTTTACGGCAGTGTCAGGGATGGTGACATTGCTTGTTTTTTAGCTAAAAATCATCTCTGATTATCATTTTGTTTTCATAATGAAATATTTATGCAGACTGTACTGTATACCTTGGAGCAAAATAATGAACAAATGCACTTGAAGAAATACTGTGTGTGTGATTTATCTGTATCCTCAAAAACAAAACTAATTTGAATTCTTCTGCTTGAACCTTTGGGAGAAACTCGTGTATTTAAAGCAGTGTAAAGTACATCACACAAAGAGTATGGAGTTACTTTGTTAGGAAACATAGTGCAAAATGCCGGCAACCTCTTCTAAACTCAATCTACTCTTAATTAAGCAAGGCTTTGATAGTTGTACTCTGTATAAAGTCGAAAGCTGCACATTTAGTGGGCAGGTGATCTTTTTTGTTCTTGAGTTGACTATTGCAAACTGTAAAGGCAATAACTGATTAATGGAGGGAGGAAGTCATGATTTTCTATATTTTTTCAAACTGAACACAACTGGCTAATTTGTTTTGTAGTTTACTAAGTTTAGACAGTATTAATATCTTAATATTCATTTAATTTGATCCCTTGCTAGAGTGCCTGACAGAGTTACAATATTTAACTTTTGTGGTTTCAAAATTAAAAAAAAACTATTAGTCATACCTCTCAACTGTCCAGATTTTTGCCTCCTATTTTCAGTCTGTTCTTAATAAAATTTGCAGTATTCTGGCAAACCATTGAGGATTGAAGTCACTAAGTAATACTGAATAATGTCAGGCATTTGTGTTTTAGACTTCATATCCTTCAGAAAATACATAATGCAAAACCTATCATTCTAACAATTTTCTAAATTTATAGGAGCAATATTTAAAATCTGTACCTATTTTTGGGCCTTTGTCCTCCATTATTTCTGGCTTTGTCCAGATTTCTTGTGCTGAAAGGTTGAGAGATATGTTTTAAGTGCAGTTTATATATATATATATATATATATATATATATATATATATGTGTATGTGTGTGTATGTAATGTTTATACATACGTATGTGTGCATGTCTGTGTATATATAGATGTGTACGTATGTGTGTATATATATATATATATATATATATATATATATATATATATATATATATACATATACATATACATATATATATATATATATATATATATAAAAATCAAAAATAAAACACTTCTTGCTGTTTTAGTGGAAGCACCTACCTTTACACATAAGAAAACAAAGACCTCACATGTGTCTTTTGAGCATTCCAATCATCAGGCAGCTCAGGAGGCGTATATATGAACACGCCTATGATATACAGAGAAAAGTTAACACCAACGCACTTTTCAGACATACTTTGACCTGTGAAGGAGCTTCTTTTAAGTTTTTTGTTTTGGAATCTGTTCCACAGTGCAGTAGGGGGGGTAATTGGCCTGCGCTGTTGTCTCATAAAGAGACTTGTTGGCAGATTTTATTGGAATCAAGTAAACATCCAGGGCTGAATGATTTTATTTCCATAGCCCCATATCTAAAATTGAAGGCTGACAAACTTTAAGGTCACAGATTCCTACATTTTTGTTTAAGTTGATTTTATGATTTATATTTGTTTAAATATATTGTTTTTAACAGTTATGTACATTTCAGCAATATGTATTTAAAGTGTTGCTTAGGGTTTTAATAGCATTTACATTTCTTTTTAACGTTTATATGGTTTGGGGCATACATTTTTATAGTATGTATCACTTTAAATTTTGATTGTACCAATTTAAACAGCTTTATATAAAATGTATGTGATGAGGGGTTGGGTTTATTCTGATGAAGTTGTTTTATCAACGAAAACGTTACCAGAGTGGATGTACGTTAAATAAACCTTTTTGATACTGCTTGAAACTATCTTTGTGCTCATTTGGGAGAAACACAGTCCTAATTGTGTGTTGGCGGTTTGTGCTTTCCTTTGCCTGCTCGGCTGCTTTCTTTTGGTGGAGTAGCATTCCAATCATCCTTTTTTACTTAAACATTTGGAGAACGCAAATAAACCACCAGGCATGTTCTCATGGGGATCATGTGTTGCATGCGATTTCATATACATAGGATCTGAATTTTATTTTAAACACTGTAATGTCGACTTCATAGGTTCATAGGTGTGCACCAGGTTAATGGCCCTGGAGCCTTTACAAGCCTAGCACATAGGATTACCCTGGCATCGTGCCATCCGACCTTAGTTCCCAGTACCTATGTTGAGTAAAGTCACTGGAGTGATCCCTGGAGTGAATTTTCTATTTCCCATCCACTCATCAAGGTTTTTCTTGAAGAGGGCCAGTGAGGTGCTCTGCCTGACGTGTATAGGAAGTCTATTCCATAGCATGGGCAGCCTCTGGGTTATGAACCTCTTCCTCCAGCGTGTTCTGTTGTTTGTGGTAATGGGGTTGAGGTCTCTGGACCGAGTGGTGTGGAGGGATTGGGATGTCTTTAGATGTAGCATTTCTAACAGAGCTGGGTCAGACATGGCTTTGTAAGTCAAGCAGAGATTGCCTCGCAAGTAGGGATACCAATGCCAAATGGGGCATTGGACTCAGATTGGCCTAATGAGGGAAGAGTAGAGGGAGACAATGACCTCTTTCTTCTTGGATGCAAAACCCTTAGTAATGAGATGTGCCACATAGAAGGACCTTCTGACCACAATGATAGTGTGATGGTCAAAAGAGAAGTTGCTGTCAACCTGTGTTCCCAAATCTTTTATAACGCCTTCTGTGTTCAGTGGACTATCACTGATGTGGTAATTCATGGGAACAGGGTTTTTCCCAAAGGGTATGAAAACACATTTTTTGGCATTGAGCTTAAGGCCATGGTTCTGACACCAGTCGTTGATCTCCGTGAGGCCTTTCTGTAGGATTTCAACATCACTTGGGGAGTTGATAATAGCTCCCAAATTGCAATCAGCGAACTTTGTCAGCCAGAGTCCCTTCATGTTGGCCTGGATTTCAGAGAAGTAGATATCAAACAGGAGAGGACCCAGGACCGAACCCTGTGGGACATCACTTGTGACTGGTCGGCAGTCTGACTTGGAGTCAGCTACTTTTACACTGTGGGTTCTACCTGTGAGCCAGCTTGCAACCCACCTAGTGATATAGGGGTTGATGGCTAGCTTAGTGAGTTTTTCTGTGATTCCTGAGTGGGGAATGGTATCAAAGGCCTTGGCCAGATCATGGTAGGCTGTATGAACCACCTTGCCTTCATCCACAGCTCTGGTGACTGACGCAAAGAAGTTGACCAAGTTGAGCAGGCATCGTCTACCTTTCACAAAACCAAACTGTGTGAGATACAGAGTTTAGAGATTCCCTATATCCTTGTTTATTAGGTCCATGAAGATTCATTCAATAGCTTTGCATATCAGACTTGTCAGGCTAATGGGGCGATAGTTCTCAGGGACTGTAGTCACTCCTCTTTTGTGGAGAGGGATGACTGTAGCAGTGTGCCATTTGATAGGGATAAAGCCTGAAGTGAGGCTGTGATTGAACAGGGCACACAGGTAAGGTGCCAGTTCACTCTGTAGTTCATGTAGAACACAGCCAGGGATATTGTCAGGTCCCATAGAAGCTGTATTCTTGCACTTGGACAGTGCTGTTTTAACCAGTGCAGCAGTAATACTGGGTGCCCTGCAATCTACTGGTATTATGACTGGACCTTTGCTGGGGTAAAGTTGGCACTGAATATGTCTGCCAGTATATTGGCAATATCTGTTGGCTCAGTATAGGAGGTACCATTGTGCAGTAGCTCAGAGCAAATCTGGGTTTTGCCGTGGAGATTCTTTACATAACTGTAGAAGGCCTTGTGGTTGTCTTTACTATCTGCTGCAATTCTGTTTTCATAGCTAGCTTTAGAGGATTTGATGAGGGATCTCAACTTTTTTTTGAGGCCTATAAGGAAGTTTTCCAGTATTGGGACATCACTTTATTCCGCATCGGTTTCCTCCTGCTGTTGTAGAGTTTGTTTATGTTAGGGGACCACCAGATTGGCTTCCTTTTTTGGAGGAGAGTGTCTTGGTTCTAGTGGGTATGGTGAGATCCATGCATTTGTTTACTTGTTCGTGCAGTGCATTGGTGTATGATTTGTCGGTCATGCAACTGATCTCTATTTGCATGGGTGCCGTGAAGTTGGCCATCTCTGTTTTTAGGAGCTCAAAGTTAGCTTTGGAGAAGTTTTTCATGGTGGTTACCTTTGCAGGGTACGGGGTGGGAGGGATGTGGATTTCCAAGGTGATTAGTTTCTGGTCGGATCTAACCAGGGAGGTGTTGACTGTTGGTGTAGACCAACGGTCACGTTAGTAAAGACCAGGTCAAGGATGTTGCTTCCTCTAGTGGGGGTAAGAACAAGCTGGTCCAGGGCATTGGAATTAATGAATTCCAGGAAACTTTGGGCAAGTGTATTGGTACATTAGTAGATTTCCCAGTTAATTGTCACAGCACCAATGTTGTTTATGCAGGTATTTGCAGTGGATCCGATAGCTTCTACATTGGAAAGACTAGAAGGAAACTGTCTAGCCGCATTAAGGAACATAATGTGGCGATTCGTAACAAAGACTTAAAAAATGCTATTGGTAAACCGTTTGTTTTTGTCACCAATTCCAAAAATTTAGTTTTTTTTTCTAATTGAACATGTAGATACTTTTTTAGGGGATACTGACATGCTGTCTGAAGTAAGAGAACTTAAGTGGCAACTTTTCCTTGGAGCATAATTTTACCCTGGTTTGAATGAAACTTTGAACATTAAATGTATACTGCGTTGGCTCATGTAACCCCCGAATAGCCACTTACTAATTTGTCTGTCTTCTGACCTGATCTGTTTTCTACCTTTGCTCATTCGTTAGTTCTTAGCAATTTCATGGCAGGTTTTTGCTTTTAATTTTTTTTATAATCACAGCATTCTAGTTGTGTTTAGAGTCTGCAATTTACAGTGGTAATTTGTTCCTGATGCACCAGAAGATTAGCTGTGTCTTTTTAGCATTCAGCAGTTTATTTGCTGTTTTAGTTTTCAGAATTTTTGCTTTTAACACAAGTAATGTTCCCCAGCAGATCAGGCACATCATCTGTAACATATGAATGTATACACACTGATCCTTAATGTCTTTTTAATTCAGTGATATGTAAGGGCTACCTTTCCCTTATTTTAACATCCGGACTAACATTGTTTTTGTCTAAACTTTGGTTTTACCAGCCAGATAATTTCTAGCCACATTACAATACACTGAGCGATCATTTTTGACAAGGAATTACAATAGCTTTTTGTTTACACAGTTTATGTTGCCACCAGTTCCTTCTGTTACAGTTTTTATTGAACTTCAACAATACTATGTGAACTTGTATGGCAGTTTTCTCTGGGTGCTGACTTAATCACAAGTTTGAATAATACTCTAAACATTAAAAGGCACTATGTAGCCTCAGGTAATCCCTGACTTTTTGATCCTAGTACCATGTTTATGCTAAATTTCACCATGCTATGTTAGCACTAACCAGTTTTATTACAATTTTATTGCTTAACCATGGGTTGCTGGGTGCTGCACCTCCTAATTTTTGCCATGATTTTCTTCCTCTTGTTAGCCAGCCTATTGATTTTGTGATTCCACCAGGGTGGCTTGTTTTTTGAGTTAGTTCTGTACATGTTCTTCGTGTTTCACTGTTGCAGTCATCACATTTGGGTTATCCCTGCCAGGGTACCCCTCGGCCGGCGCGAATACCAGAGGCTTAGTATTTTTGCGTCAGTTGCTGTCGCTTCAGGACTGACGTCAGTCAGTAGTATAAAGCAAGGCAGATGATGCCATTACGTCAGTTTTTCTTGCCGAGAAGCCTGAAGCAGAAGCAGATGTTCTTCATATTTTACTGTTGCAATCCTCACATATAGGTTATCCGGCTCCCGGTAGCCCTCAGTTGGCCCGAATACCAGAGTCCTTGATATATGACATCGGCTGCCACCAATTGTAAAACTGATGTCAGAACGTCAGGTATAAAGGGAGGCAGCTGACGCCATTTCCTCAGTCTTTCTTGCCGCGGAGCCCGAAGCAGATGCAATTCACACTAGTGCCATTCAGCCGTTTACCTTCGTTTTGCTTTCCGACTACCAAATTGAAGACGCCTTCAGATAAGTACCCCATTGAGGATCCTCTTTTCTTGCTTTAAGGAATGTCAGATAAACTTAATAACTGTCTTGCCTGTGAAAAACAGGTTCTGCACCATGATTTCCATTCCTATTGTATAACTTGTCTGGGCCTTGAGCACGACATCCTTATATGCGATCTCTTTGCTTCCTTTAACCCACGTACCATACGCTGCACAGCTATGATTTTATATAAGCATTTCGGAGTCTGGCCTAAGTTCATCGGTATGGCGTCTTTTGGTCTCCTGACTTCGGATATACCTAGGAAATGCAAAGACAAGGTCCGCGACAGGCCTAGGGTTAAATTTGCTGATGACGCACTGGTGAAATTGGTCGTCAGCACAGCGGTAGTCAGTGAGGCACTTTTGCAGCCCCTGCAGTCTGCAGATTTTCAGCCGCAAGCCTCTGCCGAGACTTTTATGGAGTCCCCCATGCTGCAGGCTGCTATTTTGTCTTCAGACCCTCTGTCTGTCGCTGCCTCAGATGGATCCGGAGCCGCTTTGCAGGCACTGGCTTCTGACTCCTCTTCTTCTCAGCATGAGACTAGAACCAGACTGACTACCTTACTGTAGTTGCTAGGCCTCGCGAGTTCCTCCGGATTGCTAATAAACTTTCCAGCCGCAAACCTACTCACAAGCAGCCGTCGCCCTCCCCTCCTGTGCCTCAATCCCAGTTGGTAAATATGGCTGGTGATCTTCTTTCCCTGATTAGTGGCTCTCACCCCCCCCCCCCCTTTCAAAGAGGACTAGGGAATTATCTCCTGATATTTTGTCTGTCTCAGATTCTGAGATTTCCAGTACGTCTGCTGGTGAAGAAGGAAATTCTCAACTTTTTTCTGGCTTTGAGCATTTTGATGCTGAGGACTCTATCCCGTCTGCCTACCCTCCAGAAGATTTTTCCCTTTGGAGATACTTTGAATTCTCTTAGGAAGTACTTTAAATGGGAATGTCAGGATTTTCTGGCTTTGAGCATTTTGATGCTGAGGACTCTGTCCCGTCTGCCTACCCTCCAGAAGATTTTTTCCTTTGGAGATACTTTGAATACTCTTAGGAAGCACTTTAAATGGGAATGTCAGGATTTTCCTCAGTCTAAGAAAATAATCAGGGAATTTTTGGATTTGCCACAGCATAAGCCTCTGGCTATACCTCCAGTTTTGGAAGTTGTGGATGATGTTTTCATGGAAAATTCTTTTAACTCCTAATTCTGTCCCTCCTGCCCCCAGAAAACCAGATAGGTACTATAAGGTTCCTGAATCTCATCAATTCCTTTTTAAAAACCCTACTGCTGATCCAGAAATTATTTCTCAAGGCCCCAAGGGTGTTAAGGTTACTGTTGCAAAAAAATCCTGTGCCTTCTGATAAGGAGTCTAGGGCCTTAGACAGGTGGGGTAAAAAAGTCTATACCTGTGCAATTCTTGCCATTAGATCCGTGAATTGTCTTTTTCATGGTGGTGTCGCTGTAGCGTTGTTGCCTCACAGCAAGAGGTTCTCGTGTTTGATTCTCGGCTGGAGTGCGGGGAGTGCCTTCTGTGTGGAGTCTACATGTCCTCCCCGCAGTCGAGTGGCGTTCTGAAAGACATGCATGAATGGGCGTGCCTTCATTGAAGGTTGGGCGTCAAGCTGGCAACTTGGCACCATAAAAACCTACTGCCAGTCATTAGTAGACCGGAGTTCCACTGTGGCGACCCCTAACCAGGAAAAGCCGAAAGACCAGCAACAACATGCTTAAGTACCAGCAGCATACTTTGGAGGCTATTAAGGCTAAACTTGGAGATTTTCCTTCCATGACAGAGAACAAAGATTTACAAGACTTACTGAATTCTGCCACTTTAGTTAATAAGCATTCACTTCATTGTGGTTTTGACACTTTGGAAGCTTCCTGCAGGGCAGCAGCCACTGGTTCCATAATTAGAAGGCATGCTTGGCTCAGAGAGCAGCCTCTTTCTGAACCTGTTAAATCTAAATTGCTGGATGTTCCTTTGCACAAGGACAATCTTTTTGGTAATAAGGCTGAGGAGGTACTGAAGAAGTTGGAGGATAAGGCAAAATCTATGCAAGCTGTTAAAGATTTCCTTCAGGTTCAGCCTCCTCGGTTTAGTAGGCATTATCCTTCCAAAACTTAGTCCTTCCCTGATCCTGGCAAGCATGGTCGCTCTAGGCCTAGGGTTTTCAGATCTTCCAGAGGGCAGGCTTATACCCCTCAAAGGGCTAAACAATGGCATTCATCTTCTGCCAAATCAGGGAGTTCTAAGCCAGCTTCCCAAAGCAAGCATTCTCAATGACTCCGGCCTTCTTGTGCCTACCTCTGCGGGCCCTGGGTTTCCTTTGGGGGGTAGGTTAGCCAGGTTCACAGAGGTATGATCTGCCATCACAGATGACAAATGGGTGCTCAATATAGTAAACCAAGGTTACAAGTTTTACTTTCACACCTTCCATGTTTTTCAAGGGTACCCAGACATACCCAAATCTCTCAGGGCAGAGGTAGAAGCTCAAATTTCTTCACTACTGACTATGGGGGCTATAGAGCCAGTTCCTGCAAATCACACAGGCCTAGGTTTTTATTAAAGACTTATACCCAAGAAAGGGGGCACTGGCACTCTATTCCGGATCTGTCTATTCTAAACACTTTTCTGGTGATTCCCAAATTCCGAATGTTCACCATTCAACAGTTACTACCAATGCTGGGCCAAGAATTTATGGCTGGTAACTTTGTATCTCAAGGAGGCTTATCTGCACATCCCAATAAGGGAAAGTTGCAGGTAGTTCCTTCGCTTTAGGGCTGGGGAGCAACACTTTCAATTCTCTGCATTGCCCTTTGGCTTATCTACTGCTCCCAGAGTTTTTACAAAGTGCCTGACTCCAGCCATTGCTTTTCGCAGGCAGAGAAACATTCAAATTTATCCTTACCTGGACGACTGTCTCATTCAAGCAAACTCCCCAGAGCAACTAGAAAAGGATTTGTATTTTGTGAAGAACATTCTCACCTCTTTGGGTTACACTCTCAATGAAAAGAAGTCAAAGTTGGTTCCTACAAGGGAGATTGTTTTCCTGGGAGCGAGTCTGAATACAGCCACCCAGATGGTATTCCTCCCTCAACAGAAGCAAGAAGACATTTTGGCTTACTTCATGAACTTGGCAAGCATGACCCAACTCTCTGCAAGGCAATTCCTGCAAGCACTGGGGTTCATGGCTTCATGTATTTTAATGAGCCCATATGCAAGGCTGCATATGAGAAAACTTTAATGGTACCTCAAGAATCTTTGATGTCAACACACACAGGACTTAGACTTGATTCTTCCCCTGATTCCCTGTCTGCAAATGGAGTTCCTCTGGTGGGCGACAGCCTGTTCTCAGAACAAGGGTCTGCCTTTCCACCCTCCGCCTGCCAGCCAGACTCTCACCACAGATGCCTCAGATGTTGCATGGGAGGCAGGGGTAATACAGGGGACTTAGAGCACCCAGCAGATTCATCTACACATAAACTTAAAAGAATTGATGGCAGTGCAGCAGGTCTTGCTGGCTTTCAAGGGCCTACTCTACCCTGGGACTCTGCTGATCAGGACAGACAATACCACAGTCATGTGGTACATCAACAAGCAAGGGGGGACTCACTCTTACCCCTTGTGCAGACAAAGCATGACACTATGGTCCATAGCAGCATCCATGGGCTTAGATCTAACAGCCCAGTATCTTCCGGGGAGGCTAAACTCCTTGGCGGATCATTTGAGTAGACATGTTCTGGATCCTCACGAGTGACAATTGAACAAGGGCATTTTCCATCGCATCACTCATCACTGGGGCACCCCACAAGTGGATCTTTTCTCCTCTCATACCAATCATCTCCTTCCAACCTTCTGCACCAGGGAGTTTCACAACAAAGCTTGGAGGGTGGATGCTTTGTCTTTCCCAATGACACATCTCTCAGTTTATGCATTCCCTCCTCTGCCTCTTCTTCCCAGAGTACTGCTAAAGATAAGGGACAAAAAAACAAAGTCTATTTTGATAGCACCAGATTGGCCCAGGCAGCATTGGTATCCCCTCCTTCGCAGCCTTTTCCAGGCTCAGACTTGGCATCTTCCCCTGGTACCAGACCTATCAAACAGGCAAATAAAGGAGGAGCCATGGTGCTACTTGTCAGGGATGTATATCATGATAAATTGAAACAGCTTTTAGCTGACACCAGTACTTACAAACTCATTTCACCCATAACAGTTAATTCCATTGTGAAAGAAGTACAAAATCATTTGAAATGCATCAGAGAACAAGGTTTGATGACTGAGGACCTTTTTAGGTTCCTCTTGATTGAACACCCAGTTATCCCAGTGTTTAAAACCCTTCCCAAGATACACAAGGATCTGAGGGACCCTCCACTCAGGCCCATACTATTGGGAAGAGGCTGGACTACTGAGAATATCTCTATATGGTTGGAAACTACATTGAGGCCCTCTGTAGGGATGGTAGAAGAGATATTAAGGGATACCAGCCATTTTTAAATTTCTTTAGGTGAGTTTGAGCAGGTTGGGATGAGAAGAGAATATGTTATGTTGACCTTGGACGTACAAAACTTATTCAAGATCATCAGTAATGACTATGGGATAAGGGCCGTAGGTCTATTATTGAGTGATCTGTGGGCAGTTGAGACAAGATGTAAGGACCTGGTAACCCATTTGTTAAGGTTGGTTCTGGAGAATAACATCTTTATTGTGCCTTAATGACGTTTACAGGCAAGCACAATAGCCATGGGTACCCCCTGTGTGAATACTTATGCTAATTTGGTGTTATCTTTTTGGGAGAGACAATTTGTACTGGATGGACACAACATGTGGAAAGATAAGATAGGCGTGTACAGATGCTTTGTGGATGATGTGTTTATTTTATGGAAGGGTGATTAAAAGGAATTGTTTGAGTTTCTAGCGTACTTAGAGACTACTACTACTTTTCTCCGATTTTCGGTTTCCCACTCCAGGACAGAGATAGATTTCCTGGATGTGAGAATTAAGCAAGACGGAGAAGCTTTTAAGACAAACTTATATATGAAAAATTGTTGGAAGAACAGCTTATTGAGATATGACAGCATGCACCCGAGGTATACTTTTGGTAACATTGTAAAAGGACAGTTGTGTGGGGCATCTAGGATCTGTACAGAGGGAACAGATTTTGAGGAGGAGGTGATGTGCCTGGAGGAACATCTCCAGGACAGGGGCTATAATAAAAAACTTATTAAAGGTGTAACAAATGGGAGAGAAGCCTACAAAGAAGGAAGGATGGCTCCTTTGCTGAGAAATCACACCAGAAGGAAGGTAGATAATGTAGTCAGTACTTTGGATAAGGACCAACAACCCACCAGAATTATGTTTACATATAGTAATGATATACAAGGGGTTTGTTAGATAGTAAGGAATAACTGGAACATCCTTTGGACGGATAACAGTTTGAAAGGATATATAGGAGACAAACCTTTGTTTGGCTTCAGGAGGAATAAGAACTTAAAGGATATTCTGGGGCAGGAGAGGGGACCCAAATTAAAACAGGTTATGAATAGAGTAGGGACCTCATCCTGTGGGTCTTGTAAAGCTTGTAGTTACATCAATAAGGCGACAGACTTTAAACAACCAGTTACACAAAAGGAGTACCATTTTAAAGCAAAAGCCACACGCAGAACAACAGATGTTATTTATTTAGCACACTGTCAACATTGCTCAAGTTTTTATGTGGGAAAGACAAACTGTATGTTTAAAGTAAGGATTTTGCAACACTTGTCAGCCATCAGGACTAAGAGCCAACATAATGCATTGTTTAGACATATTAGCCAGTATGAGGGGCATGAGTTTAAATTTAGGGTGATTTGGAAAATGAACATCAGTCTCAGGGGAGGTGATATAAAAATTTGACTGAGTTAGAGGAAACAAAATGGATAATAGAATTAATGGCACACAGGTATCCAGGACTCAATGAAATTGTACCAATGAAACCCGCCCTAAAAAATAGGAGCGTGCAATACTGAGGAGTGATTGGCTGTTGTCTTATTTAAAGTCTAGCAGGTCAATAGAATATTCATCTGAAGAAGGGTTAGAACCCAAAAGCACTTAGCAGTGTACAGTTTTATCCTTGGATTTTATTAATCATTTTTTATTGTTTTGTGTTCGTGCTGCTGTAATACGTATTAAACGTTTTACCAGTGGTGGTCTACAGTGAGTTATTTTACAGTTTGGACTGTGGTTTCGCTCTGTAGACCTTTGGTGAGGTCTCTACACTTTGTTTTTTGAGGTTCGGGGGGAGTTCCTTCATCCTCATCTTCAAACTCTGCATTTAACTGCCTGGCTAATACTTTAAATCTTTCCCAACAGGTGGTTGAAGTTCTTTATGAGGCCAGGAGGCCTAGCACCAGAAAATCTTATGCAGGTAATTGGAAGAGATTTTGCTCTTGGATGCTGGCTAAAGGAGAAGACTCTTCTCATCCTTCTCTTTCCCTCATTCTTAACTACCTAGCAGGTTTTGCTTAATGGTGGACTTTCCTTTTCTTCAATCAAAATTCACACTTCAAGCAATTTCGGCTCATTGTTCTTTTGAGCAACCCATTTTTTCTCCCCCCTGATGAAACAGTTCCTGAGGGGAGCTAGTAATCTTAGACCTCCCAGAAGAGCTCCTACTCCTGCTTGGAATCTTAATTTTGTCCTGGAAAAACTTACTCTCCCTCCCTTTGAACCAGCTGCCTCTGCAGATTTGAAGTTTCTATCCTGGAAGACTGCTTTCCTTTTAGCTGTAACTTTAGCTAGAAGGGTATCTGAGCTGCAAGCCTTAATGGCAGTAGAACCTTTCATTATTTTCACTCAGATCGGGTTTCTCTGAGAACTAATCCTTCCTTTATGCCTAAGGTAGTTTTCAGTTTAACCCTTAACCAGTCTATTCACCTGCCTACATTTTTCAACCATCCCCAAAATAAAGGGGAAAGGATTCTGCATTCTCTTGATGTGCATAGACAGCTGAGATTTTACTTAGACAGGACTAAATCCTTTTGAAAATCTGAACAGTTGGTTAGTTTTGCTCCTGGAGCACAGGGTAAAGCTATTTCAAAACAAACCATCTCCAAATGGATTGCTCATTGTATTCACTTTTGTTACCTGCAGCATGGGAAGGTTCCCCCTCAGGGTATTAGGACCCATTCTACTACAGCAGCCTCTACCTCTGCAGCTTTTCTAAGAGGTTTGCCTACTAAGGATATTCTAGAAGCAGCTACTTGGTCTTCTGTCCATACTTTCACAAAGCATTACAATCTACCTTTGTTTTCTAAATCCAGGCGGGTTTTGCCTCTGCAGTTTTGCAGGGCCTTCTTACCAATCCTTAATCTGTGATCCTTCCTCCCCCCTCTGTCTTTTTCCTGGGATTGGGAATCAACCCATATGTGAGGACTGCAACAGTGAAACACGAAGAACATAGTACAGTTGTGTACACTTAGCATACATGTAGATGTTAGAGTGTATTCACTATTGCAGTCCTGGTTTCCTACCCTCCATTCCCCCTTTTTTCCTAAGGCACAGATTATATATTTTTATTTTTTGTATGACATGTGTCCAGGGTGCTTCCTTCCTGGGTTAGCCTTCTTTTGGGGGGCTCCTGACAGTTAAGGCAAGAAAAACTGAGGAAATGGCGTTGGCTGCCTCCCTTTATACCTGACATTCTGATATCAGTTTTACAACCGGCGGCAGCCGACATCATATACCAAGGACTCTGATATTTGGGCCGACTGAGAGCTACCGGGAGCCGGATAACCCATATGTGAGGACTGCAACAGTGAATACACTCGAACATCTACATTTATGGTAAGTGTACACAACTGTACTTTCACACGAGTGCTGGTCAACCACTACCTGAGTTTCGTCTTCCGAACTGAAGCTGAAGTCTTCTAAAGCTAAGTACCCCATTGGGGATCCTTTTTTCTTGCTCTAACCATGTCAGAAAAAGTTAACAATTGTCTCGCCTGTGGAAAGAAAATACCACACCGAGACACTCATTTTTACTGTGTCACTTGCTTAGGCCCAGACCACGACATCCCTCAATGTCGCTTTTGTGCTTTGTTCAACACCAGAACTGTACGTTGTCGGGCCCTTATTGTAGCTAGATATTTTTGCTCACAGTCCTCGAATTTCAATATGGCTTCAGTAAGCCACCCAACAGCAGATCTTCCGAAAAAACATAAGGATAAAGACAGAGACAGACCACACAGGTCTAAACCTACTGACGATGCTTCCGTTAAGCTAGTCGTCAGTTCTCCAGTCCTCAGTGAGGTGCTTTCACAGCCCCTGATGCCTGCTTCTGTGGATTCGCAGGCCACTACCAAGACCCTTTTGGACTCCAGTATGCTGCAAAACTTATCGTAGACTAAGAACCTTACGGTTGTCTCTACCTTGGATGGGTCCAGAGCTGCTGAGCGGGCACCGGCTGCTGAGGAAGTACTTCGCACTACGGATTCTCTACACAAACCGACTACTTCTTTCACATCTACCGTTCTTTTGAAAACTACTGAGTTTCTCAGGCCCAGGGTATGAACCATGCCGAAGAAACAGATGACCCAGTCTCAGGCACCTGCTTTCTTGCCTCAGTCTCAAATGCTTAAAATGGCAGAAGACCTTGTAATGCCGATCAGGGGAAGCCAAGCTACCCTTTCCAAAATAAAAAGAGATCTGTCCCCATTAGTTTTATCTGAACAGGAGTCTGATGACTGTGATGCATCTGAATATGAAGACATGCAACCCCTCTCTGCTTATGAAGATTCTGATGCAGAGGAATCCATTCCTTCAGCCTCTCTTCCTGTGGGGAAACCCTTCTTACTTTAAGGGAGCATTTCCAATGGAAATATCAGGACTATCCTCAGTTTAAAAAGAGGCTCAGAGAATTATTAGATCTTCCACAGCACAGACCCCTGGCCATTCCTCCTGTCCTGGATGTTGTGGATGATGTTTTAATGGAATCTAGTTTGACTCCTGACACACTCCCTCCTGCTCCCAGGAAACCTGACCGGTATTACAGAATCCCTGACTCGCACAAATTTCTTTTCAAAAATCCTACTGCTGACCCTGAGGTTATTTCTCAAGGGCCTAAAGGAATTAAAGCAACTTCTGCTAAGAATCCCACCCCCTCAGATAGGGATTCCTGAGCACTAGACAGATGGGGTAAAAAAGTATACACCCCTGCTACTCTTGCACTAAATTGTCAGTTCCATATGCTAAAATTTCAGCAACATACCATGGAATTCCTCAAACAAAAAATATCATCCTTTCCTGCTTGTGCAGAAAATAGAGTTACAAGAGTTAATGCATTCTGCAATCAAGTAATTAAGCACACCTTACACTGTGGTTTTGACACTCTAGAAGCTTCTTGCAGGGCAACAGTCACCGGTTCTGTCCTTAGAAGGCATGCTTGACTTAAAGAACAGCTCTTGCCAGACCATGTCAAATCTAAATTATTGGTTGCACCCTTGCACAAAGGCAACTTATTTGGCACCAAGGCAGAGGAGGTCTTAAAAAAGATGGAAGAAAAAGCTAAATCTGTGCAGACAGTTAAGGATTTCCTACAGGTCCAGCCACCCAGGTTCAGTAGGCATTGCCCCTCCAAGCATTGGTCCTTTCCTGCCCCCTCCAGGTCAGTTCAGCCCAGACCCCCCCCCCCCAGACAACAGCCACAGGGAATGCAGAGATCAAAGCAATGGAGTTCCTCCACTTCAAAACCAGGGAGTGCAAACCCACCCCCTCATGGTAAGAGCTCACAATGACTCTCCACTTCCACCCCCTCCCTCTGCCCACCTGCACTTGCCCCTAGGAGGAAAACAAGCACCTGGGCCACCATTTCCAACGACCGCTGGGTCCTCAACATAGTGTCCCAGGGTTACAAATTGTCTTTCCCCACTTTTTCCACCCCATAAGAGATGTCCTTCATGGATGCATCTGCAGTCATAACAAATGGGTTGTCCTGTCGTCAGGCAGCCCTTCGGTCGGCCGGATTCCAAAGTCTGGGTCCGGCTTCGGCTGATGTCGCACTTCACCCGACGTCATCTCTGCTGGTCTTCGGGTATAAAGGCATCAGCCGACGCCATTTTCCTCAGTCTTTCTTGCCGCGTGGCGCCCGAAGCAGAAGCTGTTCGCAAGTGCCGGTCGGTCAGATCCAGAGATTACTTCTACCGAATACTACTTCGAAGACTTCTAAAAGCTAAGTACCCCGTTGGGGACACTTTCTTGCCTCAGCCGATGTCAGAAAAAGTCAATAACTGTTTAACTTGTGGGAAACAAATACCTCATAAAGATTTCCACTCTTACTGTCTACCTTGCTTAGGCCCAGACCACGGCGTAGCAGCCTGTTCGGCCTGTGCTTCCTTCAACCGACGAACGCTTAGGCGTCGGTCGGAGTTTGCTGAACAGTTTTTCGGCTCAGATTTTGCGTACATTATGCCGGCGGATCCGCCCACTACCCAAATTGTTAAAACACGCAAAGAAAAAGACCGACACTCGCGGTCCGCGGTTTCAGCCGAAACCACGGTTAAGCAAGTCATGAGTGTCCCGGTTTCGGCCGAAACCGAGAAAAATGGTCAATCTTCAGCCGAATCCATGACTACTACTGAGGCTCCTGCTACCTTAGTTGAATCGGCCTCAGAAATTTTGCCTACAACTGTGATTCCTAGTGATTTATCAGACACCATCCCTTTGGATGTCTCTACCCCAGCACGTGGTGCTGCTAGGCCTCCTGCAGCCATGTCTATTAAGGCCTTTGCCAGGGCTAAAGCAGCCAAATCTGCTAAATCAGTGCCTGTTAAGCTCCCTTCACACAGGCCCACTTCAAGTTCACAAATGCTTACTCTGGCAGAAGATTTAATATCCTTAATTAGGGATCCCAATCTCACCCAGACAGGGCCTCTCAGCCCCAGAAAAGAGACCTAGAGCAGAGCCCCCGAGCCAGTGTCCTCTGATGATTCTGCGGATGACTCAGACATTACAGACCAGCCAGAGGCTCCTTTTTCTACTTATGAAGATTCCGATGCTGAAGAATCCATTCCAGCTGCCTCTCCACCAGAGGAATTTTCCTTTGGGAAACCTTACATGCCATGAGAGAACAATTCCAATGGCAGGGACAAGATTTCTCAGATTCAAGAAAAAGGCTTAGGACCTTTCTGCACTTACCACAACATAGGCCCTTAGCTATACCTCCTGTACTGCCTGTTGTGGATGATGCATTTAATGATGTTTGCACTGCTCCTGATTCTTTACCTCCAGCCCCTGCCAAACCAGATAGATTTTACAGGGTGCCAGACACTCATCACCACCTATACAAGGCCCCACTTGCAGATCCCGAAACTATATCCCAGGGGCCTAAGGCAGTAGCCTCGACCACAGCAAAAAAACCCTATTCCTTCTGAAAGGGAATCCAGGTCCTTAGAGAGATGGGGGAAAAAAAAAGTTTACACCTCTGCTACTCTCTCAGCTAGAGCTTTAAACTGTCAGTTTCATATGATCCAATACCAAGAGTTTATGCTTGATCAGTTAACTAAAAAACTGTCCTCTGATGAATCCTTAGATAAGAAATATGTATTAGAAATGGTGAATAACATCCAACAGGTTAGTAACCATTCCTTAAAATGTGGCTGTGATGCACTGGAGGCTTCATTTAGATCAGCCATGACTGGCACAGTGATAAGAAGGCATGCATGGTTGAAAGAACAGGTCTTACCGGATCATGTTAAAGCAAAGCTATTAGATGCTCCTATGGATAAGGCCAGTCTATTTGGTACACCTGCCCAGCAAGTAATGAAGAAAATGGAAGAAAAGGCAAAATCTGTACAAACAGTTAAAGATTTCTTTCAGGTTCAGCCCCCAATGTTTAGCAGGAACTGGCCTGCCAAAAATTGGTCCTTTCCTGACTCCACAAGATCCCAAAGGGGCAGGAATAGATGCTCTAGAGGCAGAAATCAATCCAGAGGAGGTGCCTACAGAGGACGACAGTGGCAAGGCAATAATCGAGGCACAGACACAACCACTGCCACTGCAACAGGACAATCACAGTGACTTGGCTCTGACACCGCATACCAGGGAGCAAATAGCAGCACCTTTAGGTGGAAAGTTAGCCTTATTCTCGAAAAATTGGCACTATATCACAAAAGACAAGTGGATTTTGCAAACCATAGACCAAGGCTACCGGTTCCACTTCCACACCTTACCAGTATAAAGAGGAATGCCAAACCTACCTCCAAATCAAAAAATAGAAGCTCTACAGCAGATAGCGGAATTAACAAAGATGAGAGCTGTGGAAAGAGTACCAATAACAGAACAGGGCAAAGGATTCTACTCCAGACTTTTCCTAGTACCAAGAAAAGAGAAAAGTTGGAGACCTATTCTCGACCTGTCCGTCTTAAACACATACATCATTGTCCCGAAATTCAAAATGCTGACCCTACAGCAACTTCTTCCCATGCTGGGCAAGGAGTGTTGGCTGGTAACTCTAGATCTCAAGGAGGCATACCTGCACGTCCCCATTCGACCAAATTGCAGAAGATACCTCAGATTTCTTGCAGGATCAGAGCATTATCAATTCTCAGCATTGCCCTTTGGCTTATCTACTGCGCCCAGAATATTCACAAAATGCCTGGCATCAGTAATCGCTCACTGCAGACTACAGGGAATCCAAATTTATCCATACCTGGACGACTGCCTGTTACAAGCGGACAACAAAAGCAAGCTGACAACAGATTTACAAAGGGTCATTTACTTGCTACAAGCCCTGGGATACACAGTCAATTTACAAAAGTCAAGGCTGATACCATCCCAAACAAGGACATTCTTGGGCAGAATTGGACACAGTAAAACAAAAGGCATTCCTAACTGCAGAAAAACAAAAAGAACTCCCTCTTTACTTCTTGACATTAACAAAGCAGAACAAACTAACAGCAAGAAAAGTTCTGCAGGCCTTGGGCTTCATGGCATCATGCATAATCTTGGTCCCACATGCCAGACTGCATATGAGAAAGCTACAGTGGTACCTAAAGAATTTATGGTCTCAGCACAGGCACAGCTTAGAAACAGAAATCCCACTAATCCCCTGCCTAAAACAGGAGTTCCTATGGTGGGCTTAAGCATGCCAGGCAAACCCAGGCTTACCCTTCCACAACTTTCGAGCAAGCCAAACCATCACAACGGACGCCTCAGACCTAGGATGGGGGGGCGCACATGCTGGACAAATGCATACAAGGATTGTGGACTCAAGACCAGCTGCACCTGCACATAAACCAAAAGAAATGCTGGCAGTAAAACTGGCAATCCAAAAATTCAGACCATTCCTCAAAGAAGGCCATTTGATGATAAGGACAGACAACACCACAGTCATGTGGTACATCAACAAACAGGAGGCACTCATTCATACCCCTATGCAGAATGACTTTGGACCTTTGGAATCTGGCTCTCAGCTACAACATCCAGTTACAGGCAATATTTGTGCGGGAAAAGAGAACACCCTAGCAGACATGTTAAGCAGAACCACCTCGGATGCTCACGAATGGATGCTACACCCGACATCTTCAAGGCCATCACAAAGAAATGGGGAATGCCACAAATAGATTTATTCGCTTCCCCACTCAATCACCAGCTCAAAAATTCTGCACAAGGACATTCCACCCACTTGCATGGAAGGTGGACTCTCTATCCTTCAGCTGGAAAGGCCTGACAGCATATGCATTTCCACCTCTTCCCTTGATGCACAAGGTACTACTGAAAATCAAAGAGGAACGCCCAAGGATAATCCTGATAGCTCGAATTGGCCAAGACAACACTGGTACCCATTACTGAGGAGCATGTCTCGGGAGAATGTGGTCAATACCCTGATGCCTTTGATGTTAACTCAGAACAACTACAAGATCATGCATCCAAACCTAAAAACCTTGCAACTGACGGCCTGGAACATCACATAGCAGCAACCAACCCAGACCTTTCCCAAAGGGTTAAAGACATTATCCTTGAAGCCCGCAGACCTTCAACAAGAAGGAACTATGCAGGAAAATGGAAAAGGTTTGTCATTTGGAGTACTGAAAGAGGAAAAGATGTGTCGAACATAGATATTGCTAACATTCTGGAGTACTTGGCAGAGCTTCTACATACAGGCCTGTCCTATTCCTCCATCAAGATACATGCATCAGCTATTTCAGCAGAATACAGCTTGATCCACCTGTCTTTTCGCATCCTCTACTCAGGCAGTTCCTCAGAGGGATCAAGAATGTAAAACCTCCTAGGAAACCACCATTACCAGCATGGGACTTGAACTTTGTGCTAGAAAAGTTGACACTCCCTCCGTTTGAACCAGCAGCAACAGCAGATCTACAACACCTGTCATGGAAAACTGCTTTCCTACTGGCAATTACCTCAGCAAGGAGGGTTTCGGAACTACAGGCCTTAATGGCAGTGCAACCCTTCCTAATCTTCCATCAAGATAGGGTGTCCATGAGAACTAATCCTACATTTATGCCTAAGGTGGTATCCAGAGTGTTTTTAAACCAGGCAATCCACCTACCTACCTTCTTTCCCAATCCACAAAACAGGGGGGAAAGACTGCTGCATACCTTGGATGTACATAGACAGTTACGCTACTACCTGGACAGAACCAAAAGTAACAGAAAAACTGACCAGCTTTTAGTAGCTTATGCAACAGGAAGGAAGGAAAAGCAATTTCCAAACAGACAATCTCCAAATGGATAGGAAATTGCATAAGATTCTGTTACTCCTTCCATGGAAAACCAATTCCACAGAACATAAGACCTCATTCTACAAGGGCTACAGCCACTACCACAGCTTTCTTACGAGGAGTGGCAACCAAGGACATTATTGAGGCGGCTACTTGGACCTCCGTGCATACATTTGCCAAGCATTATAATTTACCTCTATACTCTAGATCCCGAGCAGGGTTTGCCACTGCTGTACTGCAAGGGATCCTAACTACACCATAATTTTTCTTCCTCCACCCCTAGTTAGGCTATGGTATTCTACCCATTTGTTATGACTGCAGATGCATCCATGAAGGACATAGTACAGTTTTGTACCTACCATAAATGTAGATGTCCGAACTGGATAGCATCTGCAGTCAGGATTACCCACCCTCCTTCCCCTCTGTGGTACTCCTAGGGTATTTACCCTCCTAATAGCTAGCTGGGGGGAGTCTCTTATGGTGTATTTGTTTGTATATATGTACATACATGCTTATTTTTTGTGTTTGCCTTCTACTTTTTTGGAAACATTGGCATTTATCCAAAATTTAGCCTTCCAAGAGGGCAACTGGCATCTGGGGCAAGAAACACTGAGGAAAATGGCGTCGGCTGATGCCTTTATATACCCGAAGACCAGCAGAGATGACGTCGGGTGAAGTGCGACATCAGCCGAAGCCGGACCCAGACTTTGGAATCCGGCCGACCGAAGGGCTGCCTGACGACAGGACAACCGATTTGTTAT
>NC_056732.1:165211505-165239005 GCF_019279795.1 Protopterus annectens | reverse complement strand
ATCTTCCAATATGGGGAGACGTGCCCCACTATCACTTTTTCTTGTCTCTATTAAATCTTGGATCACTGTATCTTTGAGTAGGGAGGAATATTCAGAGATACTACAGTCCTGAACTTAGTATATATTTCTCTGCTTGTCTTTTCACAGTTGTTTCACAGTTCTAAGAATCACAACTACTGTTCTTGGATGTTTATCCAACTAAACTTTGTGCAGCTGCTTTAGCTGGAGTTGCAGCCCCAGAAGCATACCTGTGCAGAATGGCATGGCAGAGATTATCCTTCCTCATACAGGATGACAGGAGCAGCAGTACAGGTGCCCATTTCTTGAGAGAATCTGTAAAGTGATGCATAGTCTTCCTTAGCCTGAAGTTCTGGCCAAGTCATGCAAGAGTTATGACATATTGGTTGTCCTTCTGCAGTTCTGTCTTTGGCTTGAGACTGTCTATGAAGGGGTTGTTCTCTTGAGTTTTTCCTGACCTTGAGAATCATTGCAGTGTTGTGACTTCTAGATATTGTCACACTTGGAAACATTTTGGAGTTCACAGATCCCTGCCCTTGAGTGCTAAGGGCATTTCAGCAATTTCAGTGGATCTGTTGAGAGTGTGCTACTGTGGCAGACTGTAAAGGCTGTACCATTTTTAAAAAGTAGTCTGAACATTTGCTCTTATGTTTTTGTACTCCCAAAGAGATGGACAGGTTCCATGCTGTTTGAGACATCAGTGACTTCAGTGAGCTCAGCAGGTACATTCGGTTTCAGAAGGTCATCCTGTAGGGGCTCATGCCATTGCACCTGCAGGTTTCCTAAGTAGGGGATGAGGGGAAATTTAAAGAAATATAGTTCGCTACTTCTGGATCAGGGCTATAAGGGAAGTGCCATTGCTGCATCTGTAGTAAGACATGGGTGAAAGGATGAGAAGAGGTCACAGCATGGATAGCGCAGTGGTGCAGCAGTAGCATTGTTGCCTCACAGCAAGAGGTTCTCCAGTTCGATTCTTGGCTGGAGTGCCTTCTATGCAGAGTCTGCATGTCCTCCCTGCATTCGTGTGGGTTTTCTCTGGGTACTCTTGTTTCCTCCCACGTTACAAAGACACGTGTCTGGAGCATTTCTCCCCGGGCATCTGCTGAAAATTGGCTTTGTTCCATGAACCAGGGTTCAGACTGCCTTTTCTTGAGAGACTATTCCTGAGGCATCAGCTGACATCATCTGTGCCTATGTGCAAAAAACATGTCTTGACCTGTGACATGGGATGTAAAGAGAAAGTGGTAGGAGGCAAAAGCCCAATCCCAAACTCTCATGGCCTCCTGACAAGAGGCTATAGGAAATCCTCCCCGCTTGTTCATTTGCCAAGCCACTGTCATGTTGTTAGAATTGATGGCAAAATAACAGAAGATAGGGAGTCCTAGAAGACCTGCAAGGTGAAATGACAGCCCTCATCTGCAGAACAGTGATGTGCAGTTATGCTTCTTGAGGCAGTTGCATAGCCTGGACAGTCAGCTCTTCAAAATGTTCTTTCCACCCCATAGTAGAGGCATCCATAGTCACTGTTGCCTTGGATGCAGAGGACTGAAATCGTCTACTCAGAGCCAGAGTGGCATCTGGAGTCCACAAATGAAGATGGTGTTTGAACTTTTTTGAAACCTTTGTAAGAGCACAATGGGCTCTATCTGTTGATTTCCTTGTACCTTGACAGCGTATTAAAAGACTCTCATGAACAGTTTCACATGGGGAACCTTGAAAATTGTGGAAACCCTCAGGCCCAGCATTCTGAGTAAGAGACACTCTGGCAGTGTTGCTATTAATTGTATTGCAGAATGAATGATTGCAATCTTTTTTGGAGGAAGACATGCACAGCAAGTTAGAATATCCAGAATGTAGCCTATGAATTTATTCTTCCAAGTGTCAACAATGGATATTTGAAAACACTGATTGTTACACTTAAGGACTGAAACAGACTGAACAACAAATCTCTGGAGCTATGAAATTCTACATGATTGGGGCCTGCTAGGAGCCAGTCATTCAGGTAACATAAGACCCTGGACCCTTGTAGTTAGATGCCATAATTGCAGACTTGCACTTGGCAAGCACCCTGGAGATTTTGATGTGACTGAAGGGCAGTGTCTTGAACGGAAAGTGACTAGCTCCTATTTGGAAGGGAAAGAAACGCCTGGATCCCTTTGTAAAATGTATGTGGACGTATGTATCCTGGAGGTCCAGAGCACATATTGAAGGAGTAAGGAGAGAGCAGGCCACATACAACGTGTCTGATGTGTGTTGCAGGTGTTGGTGGGTATACCTTGGGGTGTCCTGATTGATGATTACCGTGCATTAAATGTCATGTAATACAGCACATGCTAAACCACATAATATAACAGAGTGGATGTTTGACCTACTTAAAGGATGTTTCCATTGCCTACATATACCAGGAGAAGCAATGCATTGCAGTCCTGAAATCTGAAGTAAGATTTTTTTTTGTGTGAGCAGTGCTGCAAAATGCATCGCATAAACATTTGGCACAAAAGGTAAACATCCTGATTGACTCTTCTGTACAAGTTATGCAAGCAATAGCACTGCAAGCTGGAGAATCAGGTGAGGAAAACACAGCAATTGCAGTACCACAGCTAAGGCAGAGGTGAATGTTGTACCTTTTAGCACTGAGAAATAGGTGGTGTCTGGTCAACAGTTATGGACCCTGAGACAGACAGCATAGAAGAAAGTCATGCATGTATTATTGCATTTTGGTTATTATACAGGGCAGTGCATAGGCTGGTCACACTTTGCATCAGTCATAACCATTCTATGTAGGTTAGGGAGTGGGCAGAGCACAGTAATCACCACTTGCGCAGGTGGTCAGAGGAGGACACAATGGAAGATAACTGCATTTCTATGAGGTATGTTCATAGGAGCAGCCGGAGGGATACATTGGATGACTGCAGCACTGTGAGATGGAATATGGCCATGAGAGGTGAACATGACAGCCACATACTCTGGTTGCAGGGATCAGTGGATCATATCCTGTAGTGCTGGGGTCAAGTTAAAATGATAGGAGCATTGGTGACATTCACTATGTTGGCTTGTGGTGGAAGGAGTTGATGTCTTCTGTGGAAAGAAAGGGTTGAACTATGGGGCTGTGAATGTTCACCTTCATGGGACATACCATTTATAATGGTCCTGATGAGCACTTTTGCCCACAAAGTGGTTATCTGTCATGAACAAGGGTGGCAGCTTGTGTGCCTGCAGATGAGAGAGGAAGGGATAGAACTATATGAATGTGTGAGTAATGCCTGGTAAGTCATCCAAGGTGTTGACTTGGGTAAATGCCATTGGATATGACATGGATCTTGACCACGGTTGGGTGTGGCAGGATATGTGTCCAGAAGTGACAGTGTCAGTGAAGATGTTCTTTGTGTTTCACTGTTGCAGTCATCACATTTGGGGTTATCTGCTTGCAGTAGCCCTCAGTCGGCCTGATTATCAAAGTCTTGGGTCCTGCATTGGTTGCTGTCTCATCTTCCATGACTTCAGGTCGTCAGGGGTATGAAGCATGCAGCCGACGCCATTGCATCAGTCTTTCTTGCCGTGCGGTGCCCGAAGCTGAAGCATTTCGCAAGTGCCGGTCAGCCGACTCCTGAAATTTTCGTTTTTGAGTTTCAGAACCAAAGTCTTCAACTAAAGCTAGGTACCCCGTTGGGGAAACTTTTTCTTGCTCTAAGCCGATGTCAGTAAAAGTCAATAATTGTATTTCTTATGGAAAGCAAATACCTCATAAAGATTTTCATTCGTACTGTATTCCTTGCCTAGGTCCTGACCACGATGTACCTCGTTGTCGGTTTTGTGCCTTATTTAAACAATGAACTATTCATCGTCGGTATATTTACGCTTCTAAATATTTTGGTACTCTGTTCAATTATCCAGATATGTCTTCGGTAAGCCATCCGACTACCGACGTTCCGAAAAAATGCAAAGATAAAGACAGAGACAGGCTACCTAGGTCCAAAGCTGCTGACGACAGTTCTCCTAAGCTAGTCGCCAGTTCGCTGGTACTCCGTGAGGTGCTTTTGCAGCCCCTGATACCCGCTAATTCAGATTTGCAGGCCTCTACTGAGACCCATCCGGAGTCAGGTATGCCGCAAGATGCTTCAACTGTGCAACATGCGGATGTTTCTACCTTGGATATGTCCGGAGCCGCTGTGCAGGCACCGGCTTCTGAAGGTGTATTCAGGCCTACTGACCTGCATATCAAACTGACACCATCTTCTTCTTCAAGGCCTAAAACTTGAACCATGCCTAGAAAACCGATGCCTAGACCGCATGGTCAGGCCTTTATGCCTAAAAAACAAATGATAAGAATGGCTGAAGACCTTATTACTTTAATCAGGGGAAGCCAACCTTCCCCCTCTAAGAGACCTAGAACTGAATTTGCTTATGATACTTCTGAACAGGATTCCGAAATTTCTGTTTCCTCTGATGACCAGGATTTACCCTTATCTACCTATGAGGATTCTGATGCAGAGGACTCTATTCCCTCTGCTTCCCCTCCAGAGGATTTCTGTTTTGGTGAAACCTTGCATACTCTTAGGGAGCATTTTTGCTGGGAAAGCCAGGATTACTCTGATTCCAAAAAGAGGCTTGGGGATTTCTTACTCCTGCCCCAGCACAGGCCTTTAGCTATCCCCCCTGTTCTAGACAGTGTTGATGATGCCTTTTCGGAATGTAGCTTTGTTCCTGACTCTCTACTTCCTGCTCCCAGAAAACTTGATAAGATATTACAGGGTTCCTGACTCTCACAAGTTCCTTTTTAAAAATCCTACTGCGAATCCTGAGACTTTTTCACAGGGACCCAAGGGCATTAAGGCTACTACTGCCAAAAATCCTACCCCCTCTGATGGAGATTCCAGGGCGCTGGGTAGATGGGGTAAGAAGGTATACACTTCTGCAAACTTGACTATTAGGGCCTTAAACTGCCAATTTCATATGTTAAAGTATCAGCAGCATATTATTGGATTGCTTAAACAGGAAATGATGTTGATTCTTGACTGTGCTGAAAATAAGGATTTACAGGATTTAATGCATTCTGCTGAAGAAGTTGGAAAACATACCTTGCAATGTGGTTTTGATTCACGAGAGGCATCTTGCAGGGCTGCTGTCACTGGGTCTGTACTTAGAAGTCATGCTTGGCCTAAGGAGCAATCTTTGCCAGACCATGTTAAAGCTAACTTGCTGGATGCTCCCTAAAGTCGGGAATGCCTGTTTGGCAACAAAGCAGAAGTACTTCTTAAACAGATGGAGGAAAAAGCTAAATCTATGCAAACTGTTAAAGATTTCCTACAAGTACAGCCTCCAAGATTTAGTAGGCATTGGCCCTCTAAGAAATGGTCTTTTCCTGCCTCTTCCAGGCCTTCTCAGCCCAAAACCAGAACCAGCAGAACACCCAGGCTTCAGTCCCAAGTACTCACAGGACTAAGCAGTGGGGATGCTCTCACTTCCAAATCAGGGAGAAGTAAGACTCCCCCCAACTGTCTCAATGACTTAACTTTAAAACTTTCAAGCCCTTCTCAAATGACTGTTCCTTTAGGGCAAAATATTGCTCTGCAGGAAAAAAACTGGGAACTCTTTACCCAGGACAAATGGGTTTTAAATATAGATTCCCAAGGATACAGATCTCACTTCCACACATTACCAACCCCAAATGGTTGGCCAGATCTACCCCAAATCAGTGGGCAGAGGCTCAAAAGCAAGTACTCTGTTAAGCATAAGGGTGATTCAAACTGTACCAGAAGAGGAAAAGGGACTAGGTTCCTACTCAAGAATTTTCCTGGTACCTAAAAAAGACAACTCATGGTGTCCTATTCTGGACCTTTCTATCCTAAACACCTTTTTGGTGATCCCAAAATTCAAGATGCTAACCCTTCACCAGTTTTTTCCTATGCTAGGCAAGGATGCCTGGTTGGCAACACTGGATCTAAAGGAAGCCTACCTGCACATCCGAATCAGGGAATCTTGCAGAAGATACCTACACTTCAAAGCAGGCTACATGCATTATCAGTTTTCTGCACTGCCCTTTGGCTTATCTACTGTGCCCAGGGTATTCACAAAGTGCCTAGCTCCAGTCATTGCTTTTTGCAGGCAAAGAAATATTCAGATATACCCATACCTGGACGATTGTCTAATTCAGGCAGAAAGCCAGGACATACTTTTGAATCATCTGGCATTTGTACAAAAGGTGCTAACTTGTCTGGGGTACACCGTAAACGAAAATAAATCACATATTGTACCCTGTCAACAAATTATATTCCAGGGAGCAAGCTTAAACACAGCTTCCCAGATGGCTTTCCTCATGCCAGAGAAACAAATTCATTTGACAGCTTACTTCAAACTAATGGCCACAACAACCATGCTATCTGCAAGGCAAATACTGCAAGCCTTGGGGTTCATGGCCTCCTGCATTCTCCTAATTCCATATGCAAGACTGCATATGAGGAAACTACAGTGTTATCTAAAAAGCCTATGGTGTCAGCATTCTCAGGATCTAGAAGCAATGATTCCTATCATACCTTGTCTACAGTTAGAGTTCCTTTGGTGGGCAGAGGCCTACCACCAAAACAAGAGACTGCCATTCACTCTACCCCCTGCCGCCCAAACCCTAACAACAGACACATCAGACTATGCATGGGGGGGCTTACCTGGCAGGGAAGTGCATTCAGGGCAAATGGAACCCAAGTCAAATGCACCTGCATATCAATCAAAAGAAAATGTTAGCTGTACAGAATGCTCTGACAGCCTTCAAGGACCACATACTTCCAGGACAATTAATGGTAAAGACGGACAGCATCACTGTTATGTGGTACATAAATAAGCAGGGGGGTACCCATTCATACCCCCTCTGCAGACTAGCCATGGCTCTGTGGAATACAGCCTTGAGCTACCAAGTGCATCTACAAGCTCAATTCCTGCCAAGACGGCTAAATACACTGGCAGACGAACTAAGCAGAAATCTCATGGACCCACACTAGTGGAAACTGGAACCAAAGACTTTCAACATGTTGATAAACAAATGGGGGAGCCCAGATATAGACCTGATGTCCTTCAAGGATGCATCTGCAGTCCTTACAAATGGGTTGTCCTGTCGTCAGGCAGCCCTTCGGTCGGCCGGATTCCAAAGTCTGGGTCTGGCTTCGGCTGGTGTCGCACTTCACCCGACGTCATAGCTGCAGTTCTTCGGGTATAAAGGCATCAGCCGACGCCATTTTCCTCAGTCTTTCTTGCCGCGTGGCGCCCGAAGCAGAAGCTGTTCGCAAGTGCCGGTCGGTCAGATCCAGAGATTACTACTACCGAATACTACTTCGAAGACTTCTAAAAAGCTAAGTACCCCGTTGGGGACTCTTTCTTGCCTCAGCCGATGTCAGAAAAAGTCAATAACTGTTTAACTTGTGGGAAACAAATACCTCATAAAGATTTCCACTCTTACTGCTTACCTTGTTTAGGCCCAGACCACGACGTAGCAGCTTGTCTAGCCTGTGCTTCTTTTAACCGACGGACGCTTAGACGTCGGTCGGAGTTTGCTGAGCAGTTTTTCGGCTCTGATTTTGCATATATTATGCCGTCGGATCCTCCGACTACACAAATTGCCAAAAAACGCAAAGAAAAGGACCGACACTCGCGGTCCGCGGTTTCGGCCGAAACCGCGGTTAAGCAAACCGCGAGTGTCTCGGTTTCGGCCGAAACCGGGCAAGCGGTCCATGCTTCAGCTGAATCCATGCCTTCTATCGAGGCCTCTTCTAGCCTGGTAGAATCGGCTTCTGAAATCCAACCTGCTGTTGTGGTTTCTCAGGAATTATCGGACACTATTCCCTTGGATGTATCAACCCCTGCACGTGGAGCTGCTAGGCCTCCTGCAGCCATGTCCATTAAGGCTTTTGCCAGGGCTAAAGCAGCCAAAACTACTAAGTCTGTGCCTGTTAAGCCCCCCTCTCACAGGCCCAGCTCCAGTTCCCAAATGCTTTCTTTGGCAGAGGATCTCATCTCTTTAATAAGGGGATCCCAACCTAATCCAGACAGGGCCTCTCATCCACCTCCAGAGAAGAGACCTAGAGCAGAGTCCCCTGAGCCAGTGTCCACGGATGATTCCTCTTATGATTCAGACAATACAGACCCTCCAGAGGCTCCTTATTCTCCTTACGAAGACTCTGATGCTGAAGAGTCGATTCCTTCTGCCTCTCCACCTGAGGAATTTTCCTTTGGGGAAACCTTACATGCCATAAGGGAACAATTTTAGTGGCAGGGCCAAGATTTCTCAGACTCCAGAAAAAGGCTTAGGACCTTTTTGCATTTACCACAACATAGGCCTTTAGCTATACCTCCAGTTCTTTCTGTTGTAGATGATGCATTTAATGATGCTTGTACTGCTCCTGATTCTTTACCCCCAGCCCCTGCTAAGCCCGATAGGTTCTACAGGGTCCCGGACACACATCACCATTTTTACAAGGCTCCTTTTGCAGATCCCGAGACTATCTCCCAGGGGCCTAAGGCAGTAGCATCTACCTCTGTTAAAAATCCCCTCCCCTCTGAAAGGGAATCCAGGTCCTTAGAGAGATGGGGTAAAAAAGTATACACCTCTGCTACTCTGTCAGCTATGGACTTGAACTGTCAGTTTCATATGATCCAATATCAGGAGTTTATGCTTGATCAGTTAACTAAGAAACTGTCCTCTGATGAATCTTTAGATAAGAAATATGTTCTGGAAATGGTGCATAACATTCAGCAAGTTAGTAACCATTCTTTAAAATGCGGCTATGATGCACTGGAGGCTTCCTTTAGATCAGCCATGACTGGCACAGTTATCAGAAGGCATGCATGGTTGAAGGAACAGGCCTTGCCGGATCATGTCAAATCAAAACTATTAGATGCTCCCATGGACAAGGTCAATTTATTTGGTTCTCCTGCTCAGCAGGTACTGAAGAAAATGGAAGAGAAGGCAAAATCTGTACAAACAGTGAAAGATTTCTTACAGGTTCAACCTCCAAGGTTTAGCAGGAACTGGCCCTCCAAAAATTGGTCCTTTCCAGACTCCTCTAAAGCACAGAGAGGCAGGAATAGGCGTTCTAGAGGCAGAAATCAATCCAGGGGTGCCTACAGGGGACGCCAGTGGCAGGGCAACAACCAGCGAGGCACAGACACAGCCACTACCACTGCAACAGGACAATCACAGTGACTTGACTCTGGCACCGCCTACCAGGGAACAGCTAGCAGCACCCTTAGGCGGAAAGCTAGCCTTATTTTCAAAGAACTGGCACTACATCACGAGGGACAAGTGGATTTTGCAAACTATAGACCAAGGTTACAGGTTTCATTTCCATACTCTACCAGGAAAAAGAGGAATGCCAAACCTACCACCAAATCAAAAGATAGAAGCTCTAAAACAAATAGCTCAATTAGTAAGAATGAGAGCTGTGGAAAAGGTGCCATCTATGGAACAAGGAAAGGGATTTTACTCCAGACTCTTCCTGGTACCAAGAAAAGAGAAAAAAATGGAGGCCTATTCTCGACCTCATTGTTCCAAAATTCAAAATGCTGACCCTACAGCAGCTTCTTCCCATGCTGGGCAAGGAGTCTTGGCTGGTAACTCTAGATCTCAAGGAGGCATACCTGCACGTCCCCATACGACCAAATTGCAGAAGATACCTCAGATTTCTTGCAGGATCAGAGCATTATCAATTCTCAGCATTGCCCTTTGGCTTATCTACTGCGCCCAGAGTGTTCACGAAATGCCTGGCATCAGTAATCGCTCATTGCAGACTTCAGGGAATCCAAATTTATTCCTACCTGGACGACTGCCTGATACAAGCGGACAACAAAAACAAGCTCACAGAAGACTTACAAAGAGTCATTTACTTGCTGCAAGCCCTGGGATATACAGTCAATATAAAAAAGTCAAGGCTGATACCATCCCAAAGAATAACCTTTTTAGGTGCAGAGCTGGACACATCAAAGCAGATGGCATTCCTAACTGTAGAAAAACAAGAACAACTTCCTCTCTACTTCTTGGCATTAACAAAGCAGAACCATCTAACAGCAAGAAAAGTACTGCAAGCCCTGGGCTTCATGGCATCCTGCATAATTCTGGTCCCTCATGCCAGACTGCATATGAGAAAGCTACAGTGGTACCTGAAGAATTTATGGTCTCAACACAGACACAGTCTAGAAACCAAAATTCCACTAATACCATGCCTGAAGCAAGAGTTCCTATGGTGGGCTCAGGCCTGTCAATCAAACACAGGTTTGCCCTTCTACAGCATTCAACCAAGCCAAACCATCACAACGGACACCTCAGACCTCGGTTGGGGGGCCCACATACTGGACAGGTGCATACAAGGCCTATGGACTCAAGATCAGCTGCACCTGCACATAAATCTAAAGGAAATGCTGGCAGTAAAATTGGCAATCCAGACATTCAGACCATTCCTCCAAGAAGGACAGTTGATGATAAGGACAGACAACACCACAGTTATGTGGTACATCAACAAACAGGGAGGCACACATTCATACCCTTTATGCCGGATGGCACTGGACCTATGGAATGTGGCTCTGAGCTACAACATTCAGTTACAAGCAATTTTTGTACCGGGAAAAGAAAACATTCTAGCAGACATATTAAGCAGAACTACCACGGATGCCCACGAATGGATGCTACACCCGGACATCTTCAAAGCCATCACAAGAAAATGGGGACTACCACAAATAGACTTATTTGCATCCCTACTCAATCACCAGCTCAAGAAATTCTGCACAAGGACGTACCACCCACTTGCTTGGAAGGTGGACTCCCTATCTTTCAGTTGGAAAAACCTGACAGCATATGCATTCCCACCACTTCCTTTGATGCACAAGGTGCTATTGAAGATCAAAGAGGAACGTCCAAGGATCATTCTGATAGCTCCAGACTGGCCAAGACAACATTGGTACCCATTACTGAGGAGCATGTCTCGGAAACAAATGTGGACACTACCCCTGATCCCATTGATGTTAACACAGAACAGCTACAACATCCTGCATCCAAACCTGAAAACTCTGCAGCTGACTGCCTGGAACATTACATAAGAGCAACTAACCCAAATTTATCCCAAAGGGTTAAAGACATTATCCTTGAGGCTCGCAGACCTTCAACAAGAAAGAATTACGCAGCAAAATGGAAAAGATATCTCATTTGGAGTACTGCAAAGGGAAAAGATGTGTCACTGGTAAACATAGCCAACATCCTGGAGTACTTGGCAGAGCTCTTCCATACAGGCCTGTCCTATTCCTCCATCAAGATACACGCATCAGCTATTTCGGCAGAATACAGCTTGGATCCCCCTGTCTTCTCACATCCTCTGCTCAGGCAGTTTCTGAGAGGAATTAAAAATGTAAAACCTCCTAGGAAACCACCATTGCCAGCATGGGACTTGAACTTTGTGCTAGAAAAATTGACACTTCCTCCTTTCGAACCAGCAGCAACAGCAGAATTACAATACTTATCCTGGAAGACTGCTTTCCTGCTGGCAATCACCTCAGCAAGAAGGGTTTCTGAACTACAGGCATTAATGGCAGTGCAACCCTTCCTGATCTTCCATCAAGACAGAGTGTCCATGAGAACAAATCCTACATTTATGCCTAAGGTGGTATCCAGAGTGTCCTTAAACCAGGCTATCCACCTACCTACATTCTTCCCCAACCCACAGAACAGGGGAGAAAGACTGTTGCATACCTTGGATGTGCATAGACAATTACACTACTACCTGGACAGGACCAAGTGCAATAGAAAAACTGACCAGCTTCTGGTAGCATATGCAACAGGAAGGGAAGGAAAAGCAATTTCAAAACAGACAATCTCCAAGTGGATAGGAAATTGCATTAGATTTTGTTACTCCTTCCATGGAAAGAAAACTCCAGAGAACATCAGGCCTCACTCCACAAGGGCTACAGCCACTACTACAGCTTTCTTACGAGGGGTGGCTACCAAGGACATTATAGAGGCTGCTACTTGGACCTTCGTGCATACATTTGCCAAGCATTATAATTTACCTTTATACTCTAGATCCCGAGCAGATTTTGCCACTGCTGTTTTGCAAGGGATCGTAACTACACCATAATCTCTCTTCTTTCCTCCTCCCCTAGTTTGGCTATGGTATTCTACCCATTTGTAAGGACTGCAGATGCATCCTTGAAGGACATAGTACAGTTTTGTACCTACCATAAATGTAGATGTCCAATAGGAATGCATCTGCAGTCAGGATTACCCACCCGCCTTCCCCTCTGTGGTACTCCTAGGGTATTTGCCATCCTTCAGCTAGCTTGGGGGGGGATCTATTATGGTGTATTTGTTTGTATATATGTACATACATGCTTATTTTATGTGTTTGCTCTCTACTATTTGGAAACATTGGCATTTATCCAAATTTAGCCATCCAAGAGGGCACCTGGCATCTGGGGCAAGAAACACTGAGGAAAATGGCGTCGGCTGATGCCTTTATACCCGAAGAACTGCAGCTATGACGTCAGGTGAAGTGCGACACCAGCCGAAGCCAGACCCAGACTTTGGAATCCGGCCGACCGAAGGGCTGCCTGACGACAGGACAACCCATTTGTAAGGACTGCAGATGCATTCCTATCGGACATCTACATTTATGGTAGGTACAAAACTGTACTTTTGCCTCCCCCCAGAACTCCCAATTGGACAAATTCTGCACAAGGACTCCCCACAAACAAGCTTGGAAAGTGGATGCCCTGTCCTTCAACTGGAAAAATCTATCAGTTTATGTCTTTCCTCCTCTGCCTGTCCTCTCCAAATTACTACTAAAGATCAAACAGGACAAACCAAGGACGATACTGATTGCAGCAGACTGGCCACGCCAACAGTGGTACCCCCTCTTGCGCAGTGTGTCACTGCTGGCTCTATGGCACCTGCCTCAGACCCGGGGCCAGATTCTGCATCCTCAACTTCAAACCCTGAACCTGGCAGCCTGGCTAACTACCTAATCTCTCCATTACCGTCCCTCAGTAAACAAGTGTTGGATGTAATTTTGGAACCAAACTCAAGGGATGGGCACAGCAGCGCCCAATTTACCTCAGATTCTTCAATACTTAACTGAGATGCTTCACAAGGGCCTTTCCTTTTCCTCCATCAAAATTCATGCCTCAGCCATTTCAGCTCATTACAACACAGAACCATCCCTCTTCTCTCATTCACTGCTCAAGCAGTTCCTCAGAGGAGCCAAAAACTTAAGACCACCCAGGAGAGCACCAACTCCAGCCTGGGACCTTAAATTTGTATTGGAAAAACTTAATCTACCTCCTTTTGAGCCAGCTGCAAGTGCAGAGTTAAAATTCCTTTCTTGGAAAACAGCCTTCCTCTTAGCAATCACTTCAGCAAGAAGGGTATCTGAATTACAGGCCCTTATGGCAGTAGAGCCTTTCATCATCTTTCATGCAGACAGGGTGTCCCTCAGGACCAATCCCTCCTTCATGCCGAAGGTAGTATCCATTGTGGCTCTTAATCAGTCCATTCATTTGCCAACCTTCTTTTCTAAGCCACAGAACAAAGGGGAACGGATACTGCACTCCTTAGATATGCACAGACAACTTAGATTTTACTTGAACAGGACTAAACCTCAAAGGAAATCTGAACAACTGCTAGTGGCATTTGCTGCAGGGGCAGAGGGGAAGGCCATTTCAAAGCAAACCATTTCTAAATGGATAGGCCATTGCATTAATTTCTGTTATAAGCACCATGGAATACCTACTCCACAGGGGATAAGACCACACTCAACCAGGGCTGCATCTACCTCTACAGCCTTTCTCAGAGGTGTCCCTACCAGGGACATCCTAGAAGCTGTTACCTTGAGTTCTGTACATACTTTCACCAAGCATTACTATTTGCCAATTTTCTGTAAATCCAGAGCTGGCTTTGCCACTGCAGTCTTGCAGGGCCTTATAACTGGTCCAAATGCTATCTAAATTCCTCCTCCCATCCTTAGCTTTGGGAATCTACACAAATGTGATGACTGCAACAGTGAAACATGAAGAACATAGTGCAGTTGTGTACACTTACCATAAATGTAGATGTTCGAGTGTATTCGCTGTTGCAGTCCTGGTTACCCTCTCTCCAGCCCCCTGACTTCTTTTGGCTATACCTCTATTCTCCTTTACTATGCTTAAAAGCTTTTTGGTATATTTGCTTTTTTGTTGGAGATATAACTTTGCATATATATATTTAATTGCTTCCCCTTAGGGGGCACCTGACATCTGGGACAAGAAAAAACGATGTAATGGCGTCGGCTGCGTAGTTTATACCCCTGACGACCTGACGTCATGGAAGATGAGACAGCAACCGATGCAGGACCCAAGACTTTGATAATCAGGCCAACTGAGGGCTACTGCAAGCAGATACCCCCAAATGTGATGACTGCAACAGTGAATACACTCTTAACATCTACATTTATGGTAAGTGTACACAACTGTACTTTCTGTCTCTAATGGTCTCATAAGCCTGTATGTGGGCAGTCTGTGTTCAATCTCTTTCTATCCTTACCCTCTCATTGATGTGGAAGCCATGGCTTCTGGAAGCAGAAAGTGGTTGCCTTTTGTCTCATGGAGAAACTGATGGAGATGAGGTTTGCCATTTGTGACCTCCAAAGTGCTATGTGTTACCTGTTTCTATACCTCATCTCACTGTGCACTTGTTTCCTGTCTTCCCAGAATGCATTGAACATAATGACCATCTCCACAGTGTAGCTGATTCTGCCTGAATCACTGATCTGCACGTCCACTGGTTAAAATTCAGTGTTGCAGCCGTATTGGCAATGGTTTTAGTCATGGTGATGCCTCATCTACTTCATTGTCTCTGTTTCTACACTTCAGACATGGTCTGCAGTGTAGATGCTGTCTGCACCTAAGATTGATGGAGGCCATGAGGGACTCTTGGATAGAAGCTGTCTGTTGTGTGCCCTAATGAGACTGTGTGCTCCTTATTGCCAGCAAGTGCCACCCAAAACTCCTTATCCTTGATGAGATGCTTCTTCTCAGGTACCCCATATGTGGTGGATCTGTTTGTTTGTCACTGTCCCCTGCCTTTTCCTTTGTATAGAGCATCATATCAGTGACTCTTTGTCAAGCCTGTTGCAGGGATCTAGTCTGGCCACTCTCAGTATTCAAGTCTTACACCAATTTATGCTAAATGTAATAGTAATGCTTGTCTGCATTAGCTTTGGCCAGGAGGCACACACTGTGTGTGCAGAGGGGCTGAAGTTGCACTTCATTCACTTGAGTTGTGATTGTTTACAGGTGATGCCTTCTTCAGATGACATGCTGCATGCTGGTATGTGTATACCTGTGGGCTGAAACATGTCAATTGGTGTGTGTACAGTATGCTGTGGGATGGCCATACTTAATGGTCACTTTTCCTTCTCTGTTATGCACCTGTTTTTGTGCAGTATTGATGCTTTGCAAATTATCCCCACTTTACCTACTATTTTTTTACTGTACTCATGATCACAGGCCCCTACACCAATTTATGCACCTGTTTATTAGCCACTCAGTGCTGTGTACAGCCTGTATCCTTTCCACAAATTACAATGGGAACATTCAGTGTTCCCATTGTACATGATTGACACCCCCTCCCCCCCAAAAAAAACACTGGTGGACAGTGCAGTGCTATTCCAATGTCCCAGGTTCATAGTTATATGTACCTCACAGCATCTGCCGCATTGAGCCTCATAGCTACCACAAGGTTTGTTATTTTTGTTGATGTACTTTACCAGGATGGACATCATCTTAACTCTGTAAAGATGCACATTTGCAGCCTAGCTTGAAATTCTTGTATTTCTTAGTTGTACAGCATTGAGCAAGGCTGCATAGGATGTCCCTAGCACTTTATATTACTCTAACAAGGGACGTTATGTTGTCCCCAATCTCGTCTTCATTCTTGCTGGTTGGGTTCGGAGCTGATCCTCCGCTCCAACTCGGCTGTTTTACTATAGCTCGATAGCTTATACTGGCTCAAGGCTAACCACTATCCCAACATGCCTAGCGGTAGCTACCCAGATCTTGTTTGCTGCTTGCAGCGTCGAGATTGCGACTACTGGCTCAGGCTAAGTACTCCGTTTTTCGTATTTGCTATCTTCCTTTTTTAGGGTTATTAGCAGTTTAATTACCTTTGTGGTGTCTGTTTTTGTGTTTGTTTAAACAAAACAGCCTTCTGACCTTCCTCAGCTGTTGTTTTTTGGTTGTCGTTTTCTTAGGCCTTGCTTTCCCCCTGAGCCCATTTAACTTAGAGGGTTCTTCTTTTCTTCCCCACTTTCTGTTGGAGTAGCCGTTTAAGTTAGAGGCTCTCCTATTGGGGGAATCGCTGTTTTACTTAGAGGCTCTCCCCCTTCTCCTTCTTTTCCAAAAAAAAAAAGTATCCTTGTTTGTGGTAGTGTTTGTAGTGATGTTTTTGCTAGTCATTACAGCCTTGTTTTTTTTTGCTGTTTGTGTCTTCTGGTATCCAGCATGTCCAAAGAGTCAAAACCCTCTGGCTTTAAGAAGTGCGACTCATGCTGCCAAAAAATGTCCGTTACTGACAGGCACACAAGTTGTGTTTACTGTTTAGGGGCTGTTCACCTGCAGGACTTATGCTCTATCTGTCAAACTTTCAGTTCCAGAGTCCTGCAGGAGAGAAAAAGCAAACTGATTTTGCGTGGCCTTCTGAAGAACCTTCAGGATCCTTTGTCTCTGGTTCCTCAGCCAGCTAAACAGTCTGACAAATTTCAATGGTACCGATTTCAGAACAAACAAAATCTGCTGTGAGATCTTCAGCTCTGTCGGTTCCAAGTGTTGGCTCCCACAAAGCTATGTCTCCGGCGGCTCCATTAGTGTCTTCAGGGCCAGTCTGGGCCCATAAAAGAACCAGGTCTCCCTCTTTGGAGCCGGTGCACTCTGCTCCACAGGCTCCTTTGTTGCAATCTGTGCAGGCAGTCACCGGCCCTCCTCTCACTCCTCTCGGTCCTCCGGGCTTTCGGATCATGATGTGGCGAGAGTGGTTAATAGGCTCTTCAAGTCACAGGCACTTGTCAAATTACTATCGAGCCCAGCCCATAAGGAATTGGTTCCTTCAGCCCATCCAGCTTTTCTATCAGTTCCTCCTCCAACTCTCCTGAGCTTGGAGCTGGATTGCGTCGTGGTGGTGGAACCTTCGGTTCTCGTTACTTCTCCTTTATTAGTTCCAACTCCCAATCCGATCTCTTCGATGTCTGAATCCATCAAGGGATCTGGGCACCAAAGCTGTCTTGTTGGCTCCGAGGAGGGAAGGGGCATTGAACCCTTGTCCGACCCTGCTCTCCCTCTCGGAGCTTTGGTGCAGATGAGCTTGGCTGCCACATCAGCCTTGGAGCCGTCACTCTCAGTTCGCAGGAGATCTCCGGGCTCTTTGGAGCCGGAGGCTCTTTCGGCTTGGGATCATGGCGCCTTTGAGGTGATGAGGAGTGTGCTGTCTCCTGAGACCACTCCACCCTCGGCTCCTTCTCCCTTGGTGCCTGTGCCTGCCTTTGACCCTCCTCCTCCCTCCAAGCATAGGGAAGCTATGCCCCAGGATACCCCATTGGGAGATGCCACTTCTTCCGAAACTCCCTCGAACATTTGGAGGAGGCCCTTCAGAAGAAAAAAATGTAAGAGGAAGCTTCTGGACTCCCCTGAGTCCATCACTTCAGACACAGACTTGGATGAATCGGAAGGGTCCCCACGGTCCCCCTCTGAGGATGTCTCCTTTTGGACATCTTGGAAATCCTTAGACAGAGGGGTGGCTGGAAGTCCCTAACCACTCTGAGGACGAGTCTGTCTGACTGGACATATTTGGTTCTCGACCCTCCACTTCTTGGGTGTCTCCACCTTTTTGACCCACTTTTGTCTGTAGTGAGTCAAAAGGCATGGAGCGCTTCAGAGACCATGTAACCAGTTCCGCAGAGACCAAATAAATTTATAACTGCCTCCGAAGACAAGTCCTTCCTTTCCAAAGGGGTTCCTATTGATGCTATGGTGGTGGCAGCAGCCACTAAGAAGCATCTTGTGGAAACTTCTTCATCTGTCTATCCTCCGAACAAGAAGTCCCTTATGATGGACAGGTATGAGAAGCGTATGTTCTCTTTAGCGACCTTTACTCTCAGGTCGCTGAATTATTTGTCACACTTCACGTGACTTCAGAGGGATTTCCTAAAGGAGCTGGGAGATACAGCTGTGGGAACTGAGAAAAGGGTGGCTTCCCAGCTTGCGACCTTGACTTCACTGGTTATAACTCTTCCATGAGGCTTATTTCTTATGTGGCAGATGGAGAGAGTAGGCCAGCAGGTACCAGAGTTGCTTTGTGGAGACACTCCTGGATGCACCTTGTTTGGACCTCAGGTAAAAGAGAATCTCTCCAGGTGTGAAAAGGATGGCAAGACTCTCTCTGCCATAGGAGTCCATTTTTCACTCCATCTAGATCCTACCCTAAAGATCAGAAGAGTGGGAAAATGTGGTTTCAAAAATCTCAGGGAGCTTCGCCTGACACAAGTGGAGAATTTTCCCCCAGGGGCAGAGGGGGAAACAGTAACAGAAGACGCCGGCTTCACGGCGGGGGGGGGGGGTCTGCAACAGCAGGGTGACAGAGATACATTCTCTGCTAGGCCCTTCCAGCACTCTTGAAGGGAGGCCTGACTGTCCACCTCTGGAGCAGTCGAGGGCAGAGTATCATTGTACCCAACAGCCTGGCAAACTATTACGAAAGATGCATGGGTACTCTCAATATCCAGGGGTTACAAAATTCCCTTTTCCCAGTTACCCCGTCAAGAGCAAAACATTCAATCCCAGACGTTCCACCCAGTCTTTGGGATCAAGCAATCCTAGAACTGCAAAGATTGCTAGAAAAAAAGCCATCCAAGAAGTCCCCGCAGACCAAATTTAGTCCAAAACTTACTCAAGGAATCTTTTTAGTTCCAAAAAAGGCAGGGGACTGGATACCCATATTGGATCTCAGCAAGCTAAACAAATCAGAAAAAAATGCAAAGTTCCGGATGGTAACACTGCAGTCCATTCTTCCCTTTTTGGGTCAGGACAAATGGATGTGCTCCATCGATCTCCAGGATGCATACTACCAAATAAAAATGTACAGGCGATCCAGGAGATTCCTACGCTTCCCTCTAGGAGCCAGTCATTATGAGTTCAGAGCTCTGCCCTTTGCTCTCACCACAGCCCCCAGGGTGTTCACCAAGTGTATGGCTTTGGTCACGGCTCACCTGAGATGTTTTGTTTCGATATCTAGACGACTGGCTCCTCACTGCTACTATCAAGCATCAACTGATCAAAGCACGGGACTACACAAGTCAAGCCTGTTCTCAGCAAGGCATCACCATAAACTACGAAAAGTCTGCCTTGTTGCCTTGTCAGTCTATTACCTTCATAGGGGCAGACCTAGATACAAGAGTCATGATACTAAAGCTGACTCAAGACAGGGTATCAACCATTCGTCAGCAAGTTTCATTCCTCATGAAAAAAAGAAACAAAAGAAAGTTCAGGCAAGAGAGGTATTGAAGGTCTTGGGCTCAATGGCTGCAGCAATTACGCTAGTCCCTATGGCTCTCTTCCACATGAGAATTCTGCAGTGGCTTCTTTTCTCTCAATGGTCATTCCAGGATTTACCAGTGTCACATATGATCTCGATCATGGAATCCTGCAAAAAGGACTTAGTATGGTGGCTTGTCTCCCCCCAGGTGACTCTGGACAGACCCTTTCTAGGCCCCCATCCAGTAGCCACAGTGACCACGGATGGCTCCCAGAAAGGGTGGGGGACATTATCTGGGACAGACTGTCCAAGGAATGTGGCAGCCACACGAGTACCACTTGCACATCAATGTTCTAGAGATGAGAGCAGTGCTTCTGGCATTGCAAGCACTCCAAGACTCTCTACCTACTGGAGCCATTCCAATTCAGACAGACAATGTGTCAGTGGTATGGTACATCAACAAACAAGGTGGGACCAGATCTTACCCCTTGTGTCGGGAGGCCCTTCGAATATGGCAATGGGCGATGTCTTCTCAACGTTTTCTGATTGCGATACACATTCCCGGAAAATCCATTGTGATAGCGGACAGGCTCAGCAGGGCTATCCTCATGCCTTACGAGTGGTCCCTGAAGCAAGAAGTTGTGGACTTGATTTTTTGCAAATGGGGCCAGCCATGCTGCAGTCTTTTTGCCACTCCCCTCAACAACAAATACAGCAGCTACTTCGCCTTAGTCCCCCCACTGGGACGGTCACCCAGGGATGCACTTGTTCATGATTGGCCTCCGGGACTACTTTATGCCTTTCCACCTTTTCCTCAGATCCCCAGGGTACTTGAGAAAGCAAAGTCGCTGGGTTGCAAGCTCATCCTCATTGCTCCGTACTGGCCTCGTCAGATATGGTTCCCATTTCTCTACCCTCATCTACAAGTGGAGCCTTGGATACTGGACCCAATTCTGGACCTCCTGATGCATCAGTCGGACGTGCTCCACCCCTCCCTCCAAACTCTCAAGCTGACAGCTTGGTTTCTCCACTTCCAGTCCTAGCCAGGCTCACCAACATTTCCCCGACAGTACAGCACATCCTGGTGTCTTCTCACAAGCCCACTACCAAAAAGATTTATACTAGCAAATGGAAGAGGTTTTCTTATTGGGCAAAGAATAATGATATTGATCCCATCACTGCTCCTTTTCCCAGGATTCTTGATTTCCTGGCCGAAACGTTCGAACAAGAGGCAGCTGCAGCTACCATTAGGATCCAACTGGCTGCCATCTCCAATTTCCATGTGGGAGAGTTGGGCTCAAACATCATGTCCCATAAGCTGTGCAAAGCATTCTTATGAGGTTACAACCCTTTTACAGCCCCCAGTAAGAGACCCCCCCGGGACCTAGACTTTGTTTTAGCCTGTCTGGTTCTTCCACCCTTTGAACCAGCATCATCTTGTCCCCTGAAATTTCTGTCTTGACAAACCCTCTTCTTGATTGCCATCACCTCAGCTAGATGGGTTTCTGAATTACACGCTTTATCTAGTCACCTGCCGTATCTCATCTTCCACAAAGATAGAGTTTCTCTCAGAACCAATCCCTCCTTCTTGCCAAAGGTGTGTTCAGAGTATAATTTAAATCAGTCCATCAAGCTTCCTGTATTCTTCCCCAATTATGGCAACAAGGCAAAGTATAGACTCCACCAATTGGATGTTCATAGACAATTATGCTTTTATTTACACAAAACCAAGGACTTTAGAAAATCAGATCAATTGTTTGTATCCTTTGCTGACAATAAACAAGGTTCTCCAGTTTCAAAAGTGACCTTATCAAAGTGGCTGTCAGACACAATCATCTATACTTATGATTTGCGTAACAAGAAGCTTCCAGGGAAAGACAGAGGACACTCAACCAGGGCCTTGGCTACCTCTGTTGCTTTCCAAGCCAAATTGCCTTTAGATTAAATTTGTGCAGCAGCAAAATGGGCTAATCCTCGTACCTTTATTACTCATTACAAAGTGGATGTGGTCTCCCAGAATAGGGCATCCTTTGGTTTCACGGTCCTGAAGAATTTGTTCCACTGGGCCACCCAAGAACCAGGTGCTGGGGACGTGGTCCCAACCAGCAAGAATGAAGGAGAGATGGGGACAGCATAACATAAAGAAGTTACGTACCTACCATAACGTTCCATGTTTGTTGTCCTTCATCTCGCCTTCCTTTTTGCGTCCCCCCTCCTTCCCCCTTCCTGGAGGATCAAGAGGAATTCCTTCATTGGTTACACTGGTTGAGTTTCCTGTTGACATGCCAGGTTAGTTGACCATGCTTTGTTGTTCCTTTTTCCTCCTTGACCTTTGCATGTGCATTGTTCCTTTTATACACAAGTTTTTCCTTTTGTGTAAGAGTTTAGTAAAAATTTGCATTTTACTTTTATGGTCTAATGTGGGCTATCACAAATGAGATCTGGGTAGCTACCACTAGGCATGTTGGGATAGGGGTTAGCCTCAAGGGCAGTATAAGCTCTCGAGCTATAGTAAAACGGTCGAGTCGGAGCCGAACCCAACTGGCAAGAAGGAAGGCGAGATGAAGGACAACAAACATAGAACGTTATGGTAGGTACATCACTTCTTTTTACTTTGCATGGTGGTAATGCTGGTGAAACAACTTAGTTTGTTTCTAAATTGCTACTAAAGTACATTGTACTGTACAGACAGCTGGTGGATGCAATGTGCATCACAATGACCATGAGATATTTGACCATAAAACTTGTGTGTGTGTATGTATATATGTGTACACACACACACACACACACACACACACACACACACACATCTATGGATATAGATCTGGGTCCCCTATAAGTTGATCGCATTTCAGAAACTCAAACGGAAATCCCAAAGAGACTAGATAACTGAGTGTCTGAAAGCATGAAGGTTTTGAATGGAGATCAAGGTACAGCGAGAATTGGGAAAGTTACCCTTTTTCTCATTGTAGTATGATCTCGGAGTTGCAAAAACATAAATATTGTAGATTTTGTGTTCGAGATTTCCGAAACTCAGTCATCAAGTCTCTTCAGGATTTCCTTTCAAGTTTCTGAAATTCAATCACCCGATAGGGATCCATGTATATATGTGTGTGTGTGTGTGTGTGTATATATATATATATATATATATATATATGTGTGTGTGTGTGTGTGTATATATATATATATATATATATATATATATATATATGTCTGTGTGTGTGTATGTATATATATATATATATATATATATATATATGTGTGTGTGTATATATATATATATATATATATATGTATATATATGCAGTTTTGCGCATGGGGCAATTTGTTCCTTGATCTGACCTGACTGAATGGCCATGGCCATAGAAAACAGTATTGTTCTTTTTGCACAGGGACATTAAGGAGTGTCTATTAGAGCAGAATGATGGGCCCTTAAGGAAAGTGGATGCCTGGCGTGACACCACTGACATCACATGTCCAGAGGAGCAAACCAGTTCCTTACACTGGCCATCCAGGCACATGATGCCTGGGTTTCTTGTCCTTTGGGCTGGCCTTGCATCCAACCATGCCAGGACTCTATCCTATCCCAGTCCTAGTGCCTTCCTCCTTTATGGTCATCTCCTGTTTCTTGCTTTTTTCCAACCCCTTCCATCTTCAGTTGTCTAACATGTGTATGTCTGTTTCTACTCACTGTCTACCCCATCATTTGTATGTCTGCTAATGTTGTCTGAGAGTTTCCTGTTTGTCTGTCCCTGCTACCTGCCATTTTCTCTGTATCCCATCTGCAACATTCCCTTGCTACCTTTCCTACCTTTGTCCTATGTATGTCAAAAGTGCCCCCCTCAAAAAAGTTAACTTCACCCATACCTTTCATATCTTAAGTTACAGTTGCACATAACCCCCAAAAATTCCTATGTTTGTTTTTTCCCCTATTCCTGCTTTCCTATCTACCATGTTGCTTCCATTTTTGTTACTTTGATGTGCAGCCCACATCTGATGGTTGTTGTGCTGCTCTTCTTATGCAGAACAAGCATGAAATGCAGCTATGTGCTAATACATTGCATACATGAGCACTCATTGACTCTGTCATACTAGCTTACCTTTGTTGTGGAGTCCATCATGGTATTTTTCTGCTTTGATGCAGCTTAGCATGGCTTTTTCTGATAGTACTATGCTTCTTCTTTTTATTTTGTGATCTTTTGTTTGAACTGCCAGGGCTATTAAGTGCTTAACAGTTGACTGATTAGTTATGTAGCTCATTGCAAAGTGTCCTCCTCAACAAATAAAGATGCACAGGTATGCCAGACTTACCTTTGAACTTCGACCATGGTGTTTTGAATGAATATAACTATGCCCCCCCCCCCCCGAAGATTTTGATTGCTTGTTGCTTTTTCAGTTATTTAAATATAAATTCAAGCAGTAGTTGGTAATCAAGTTAAGGAACTATGAGATGTCCTTCTGTTCATTTGTTGCAGTATTCTTTACATGAAGGAGTTCACCAACATAGGAGACTCTGATGTCAGCCAGTATACAAAAGTCTTTCACTACTGTAAGGTGCATGGTACGTCGCACGTAGGCTGCTATCATATGTTGGCCATAAATGTGATGCACACACACACCATCCTCAGAACTTCTCTGCTGCCAGTCCGAATGCTGTGCTCGAATGTTGGTCTGCTTGCTGAATCATTTGCTGTGTTCCAGTGATTTTCTCAGATAAATACCCCATTGGGGAATTCTTGTTTCTCTTGCTACTGTTTTGTGATAGGGCTAATGCCATCCAAAAAAGGCAAATGCCAATGTGGAAGACGAATTCTACATAAGGATTGCTATCTCCAGTGTTTGTTCTGCCTAGGGCCTACCCACGACTGAAAATCTTGTCCCATTTGTCAGGCCATTGTGCCCAAGACCTTAAGGAATAGACTTTTCTCCTTAGCCATTTACTTGGAAAACCATCACTTAATATTGCTAGCTAAAAAGCATGATGGAGGGATCCTCAGGGCCCAAGGGTGAGTGGATTATGAAGCAGAAGGCCAAAAAGCCAAGGCCTGAACCTTCTTACCACAGACATCTCTGTTGAGGTGGATGAAAGCCAGGAGATGCATACGGTTCCTGGTTCCGGTTCACAGACCAAGCCTGATGTTGAGGCCACCTTCGATCCGACCACAGGCATGTCCTCAGAGGCTGAGCAGGCATCCATCTCGGATGTACTGGGGAACAGAGGCTCATGATTACAAAAGGCTCTAAGGGGATACCTCAGATCCTTGTGCGGGAGGAAATTCACATGGACGTCCGGGCCTCCTCCTCTCAAAGTGATTGGCAACAATTCACCCATGTACTTTTTGAGGCCATTTTGGCTCGTAAGCCTCCTTCGGGTGTTTTAGTCCCTGCCCCGCTGCACTGCTTCTCCACATAAAAGGATTAGGGAAGAGGTGTCATCAGGGGAAGAGGCATTCTCAGAAGATGAATTTCTGGCTGTTCCTCATAGATCTCCTCACAGATCTCCTCCCCTTTAGATTACGCCTCTCCAGAGGAGGACTTTAGTGGCACTGGCTCACCCACAGAAGAACTCTGTCTTGGGGAGAGACTGGTCAAAATGAGGGATCATTTCAAATGGGATAGTACTCTGGTATCTGAAGTACAAAAGAGACACTATGATCTTTTGCAGGTGGAATCTCCTAACCCTTCAGCTATTCCTCTTGTGTTACCTGCTTTTCTTGATGCCTTTGCCTCTGACTCCAAGGCCGCAGATTCACAGCATCATGCCCCTAAGAAGCCTGGCCAATTTTACAAGGTTCCTGAGGGACTGTAACCTCCTGTTCAGATGTCCATCAGCAGATCCATTGCTTATTTCAGTGGCTTCAGACAAACCGTCTGGGTTACTGCCTTCAACTTCTCCCCTTCCTCCAGATAAGGACAGCAGGATCCTAGAAGGGCTGGGTAAGAAAGTGTACACTTCAGCCACCTTGGCATTTAGAGCCACTAATTACCAAACACACATGACCACATTTGCCCTAGATCTTCTGTCTCCGCTCTCTCAGGTCATCTCTGACTTGTTTGATTCAGAGAATAAGACTTTGACTATGTCCTTGCTTGGAGCCTCCTCTCAAGTAGCTTGTCACTCGATCAAATGCAGCTATGATGCTGCAGAGGCTTCTGCCAGGGCAGCTGCTTCTGGATCTGTGTTAAGGAGATTTACCCGGTTAAGACACCAGACATTACCAGAGGACATTAAATCTAAACTTATGGATGCTCCTTTGGACAACTCTGGATTGTTTGGCCCTGCAGCTGATAACTTCTTTAAGTTTCTGCAAGAAAAGGGTAAGGAATTGCAAGAACTGAAATACATTTTTGTTTCCAAAGTGCCTAAATGTCAATGAAATTATACAGCAAAACCTGCTTTTGTATGTAGACACTCCCATCCCACCCTCCACCTAAAAGAAAAAAAAGGTAGTAGGAGGCCTCAGCAGCCCAGGGCTTTCACTGCAAGTGTGGCTCAGAAGCAGCCCTTTCTGGGCAAGCCTGGTCTACTGTGATTGTCTAAACCACCTTACACACATTCCTGTTTCCCAGTGCCCTACCAGTCTGGGAAAGTATATCTCAAGACTCCTGGGTTCTGTTCATTCTGAAAGGATGCTTTCTGGTTTGGGATTCCCTGCCTTCCTTCAGGGGCATCCCGTAACCACCAAATGAACAACTACCTTCCTTTCCAGAGGTACTCCTAGACCTGTGGAGACAATGGACCATTCAGAAGGTTCCTCAAGACCAAAAAAGAAGAGGTTTCTACTCCAGAATGTTCCTAGTGCTCAGAAAGGATGGTCCTTGGAGACCCATTCTGGAGGTTTCTCATCTCAACACCTTTCTGATGGTACCCGCCTTCTGTATTTTAACTCTTCAGACTTTGTTTCCCTTATTCTGCCACAAGCCTACTTGGCTTCCCTGGATATCAAAGACGCATACCTACACATTCCCATCCAACCCAACTGCAGGAATTTTATATGTTTCTCTGTGGCTTCCTGGCTTTTTCAGTTCTCTGCTTTGCCCTTTGGCCTCTCTGCTGCACCAAGGATACTTACAAAATGTCTAGCCCCCGTGATTGTTTACTGCAGGATTTAGGACTTCCACATTTTCCCTTACCGGGATGATCTCCTCTTTCTGGCAACCTCCCCAGAGATCTTGGAGCAGAATATCCTCTTTTCCATTCCTCTTCTACAAAGGCTGGAATTCACCATAAACCACAAAAATCTATTCTCACCCACTCTCAGGATCACATCTTCCTGGGGTACAGGATATAGGCAGATTTCATGAGGGTCTCTCTTTCTCCTCAGAAGACACAGGACATCACCTCCAGCTTTCAAGACATTCTGTCTGTGCACAACATTTCAACCAGAGAGTTTCTCAGGGTTTTGGGCTTCATGGCATTCACTATTCCAATGCTACCTATGGCCAAACTTCACATGAGAAAACTCCAGTGGTTCCTAAAGTCAGTTTGGATGCAGCATTCACATCCTCTGGAGTTTACAATTCCTCTCAAAGTGACACTCAACCCAGGACTCCCTCTGCACCATCTGCCACCAGCCCAAGAGCTGTTCATAGACTCCTCAGATATGGACTGGGGGACAACTTTCAGAAATTTGAAAGCACAAGGGGTATGGTCCCTCTCTCAACAAAGGGAACACATCAGTGTAAGGGAGATGAGGGTGTTGCTGCTAGCCATTCAGACCTTTCATCCTCTCTTCCTCATAGGACATTTAAAGCTGTTTACAGACAATATGATGGTCCTCTGTTATGTGAACAAGTGGGAGGGGGGACCAAATATTATCTACTATGCAGGCTGGCACTCCAGGCCTGGGAGCTGGCAGTGCCATATCAGATGATTCTTAAGGCAGTGTGCATTCCATCCAGACAAAATTGTGTGGCAGACACCTTGAGCAGGTCCCTCACACAGTCCCATGAATGG
>NC_056732.1:165199005-165201505 GCF_019279795.1 Protopterus annectens | reverse complement strand
TCACGTCTTGTAAGTAATGAGATTTATCAAAGTGAGATGTATAAATTAATAGGAATGTTTCTTGATAGAGGTTACCCACTGAAACTGTTGATTTCAGTTAAAAAAGAGGTGATGAAAAGGAGGAGGACATAATTTAAACCTATCTTGGTAGAAAATAGTGAGATTACTGACGTAATAGAAAGAATAGAACTTTCTCACTCTGAATTGTTCGATTCCAGAGCTTTAGTCTTGAAATATAATTTCCAGACATCCAATATTATAGATATTGTTGGGAAATCTTGGGATTTGGCATTTAACATGGATATCAAAAAAGAATTAGGTCAAATACCAAAAGTAATATTTTCAAGAGGTTTAAATATAAAGAATATATTAGAGAGATCACATATGGGTTACAAATTCTACAAATGTACTCGTCTTGAGATATGGGTCTTGCAGGTACTGTAGATGTATTAATGATGATGTGACTGTGAGGGGGTGCAATAGAGTTATTTCATGCAATATATTAGAGAGATCACATATTAAATTTACAAATTCACAAATGTATAAATGTGGGTCTTGCAGGTACTGTAGATGTATTAATGATGATGTGACCGTGAGGGGGTGCAATAGAGTTATTTCATGCCCAGGTAAATGTAGTTGCAATTCTAAGAAGGTTGTCTATCTTGTGGCATGCACAACATGTGTAGGTTTCTTCACTTGAGGGGAAAACTATCTCACGTGAGTTAAAGGAAAGGATAACCCAGAGACATCAGAGACGCAATAAAGAACATTATCATAATGCGTTATATTTACATTCCAAGAATTGTGTCAATTTTAAAAAGTTTATATGTTTTTGCAGTTGATTGAGTAATGACAAGTGAGAGAGGCGGGTGATGATAATGTTAGAGTTGAGTTTATAGAATTAAAATGGCAGGTGATATTAAATTTAACAACTTATCCCAGACTCAACAAATGTGTATTTTACCTCATTCCATTTTGAAACAAAGGGCAATAGTTGTTTGACATCATTTATTGCCTTTATGTTTCATTGGGGACAAGGCTCTCGTAATAATTTAAATAAGGTTTTAAATAACAGCATTGAAATATGTGTTACAATCTTGCAGTTCAAAGTGAATATTTATAAGGAAGATATGTATATAAATATACAAATATGTATGTTCTATATATGCTTTTAAGCAAGTTTTGTATGCATATTCTATGGTTCATCGATTTCTCTTTGATACAGTGTTCATTAGGATTATTAATTAAGCAAGAAATGTGATTGGTCAACGTGGTGGTGGTATTTTTGTATTTAATAATGTGGATTGTGAGCTCCTGTTACTCTGAAGAAACCATTAGTTTTGATGGTGTTTTTTTTTTTTGCCGCAAAAATTTTTTTTTAAATTTTTTTTTGTTTTATGGTGTTGTTTATATGTTGGGTTTTGTGTTATAAATATTGTAGTTTTTTTTTTATTTTATATTTTTTTTATTTTTATATATATTATTTTTTTTTTTTTTTGTGATATATATATATATATAATTATATATATTTTTTTTTGTTTTTTTTTTTTTTAATTAAATTATTTTTTTAATATATATATATATATATTGGTGTGGTGTGGGTGGTTGTGGTATTAATATATATATTTTTTATAATATTATAAAATAAAATTATTAAAAAATTTTATTATACATCGGGGTTTACCCTTTTTTGGGTGCATTTTAATAGAAAGTTTACAATGTTTAGAAATTTGGGGTTTAGAAGTAGGAAGGTAAAGATGGAAATAATATGCTTAGAAAAGAGAATTTAAAGGAATTTAAAAATATTTTAATAAGGGGAGGTGGAAAAGGATCAAGGGTAAGTTCAAGGTGTGATTTTAAAACTTGGAAATAGTGGTATGGATAAAAGTAAAAGTAAAATTTTTGGGGGGAAAAATTTAGTAGAAATTTGAAGCAAATAAGTTAAAAAAAAAAGGGGTGACCGTATTTTAAGGGGTTTGGGAAAGGATTACAAAGGAATTTGAGCTTTTGGGAAAAATTTAAATTGCAGTGTTTGGGGAATTAAATAAGTATATAGGACTTGGGAATTTAAATTGGTGTAAAAATGAAGTATTAAAAAAGTTGTTTTAAATTTTAAAGAAAAAAAAGTATATAAAAATGAAGTGAAGCTACCTTTAAAAAGAGGGGAAAAAAAAAAAAGATGATGCTTTAGAACCGCAAAAAGTATATTTATTGATGAAATATAAAAATTTGGGTTGATTAATAATATATATTTTTATTATTATGTTTGTTATAATTTATATTATAATTATTTTAATTATTATATATATAATAATAAAATTTTTTTTTTTATTTTTTAATTGTTGTGTGTAATAATTTTTTATGTTTAAAAATTTAATATATATAAATAAATATAGAATATTATTTATTGTTAAAAATATAATAATACTATATATATAGTTATATTTATAATATATGTATTTGTTATTTTAAGGTTATATATTTATATGTATGTGTTTGT